>NW_018396399.1:487235-513889 GCF_000003195.3 Sorghum bicolor
ACATCTTTAGAGGCCTTTGCAAAGAGGTGTTCAACCGCGTTAGGAGCCACAAAACCGCCAATGCTCTTTGGAAGGAACTTTGTGCGCTCCATGAGGGATCAAAGAGTGAACGCGAGGAACGCTATCACTTAGTGATGAACAAGCTTAATACATTTGAGATGCTTCCCAAAGAAAATGTTAATGAAATGTATTCTCGCTTGAATGTCATTGTAGAGGAGCTAAATGGACTTGGGCTCACTCAAATGAGTGCGGCGGATGTAGCAAGGAAGATACTATGTGTGCTTCCCATTGAGAAATATGGGCACATAGTAACGGTACTTCATCAAGGCGATCTTTCCACCGCTACACCAACCGCCATATTGGGGAAGATCAATGCTCATGAGATGTACATGCACATGAACCCCCAAGATGGCTCCTCATCGGCCAAGAAGGAGAAGAAGGACTTGGCCCTCAAAGCTTCTCACAAGGGCAAGGCCAAGAAGATTGAAGTTGAGTCATCAACTTTAAGTGATGATGATGCATCCATTGCCCTCTTGGTGAGAAGAACCACTAAGATGTTGAAGAAGCTCAACAAGAATGGAGTCAACTTTGACTCCAAGAAGAAGAAGTTCTTCACAAGTAGCAAGAGAAAGCCCATCTCTGAGATGGATTGCTACAATTGTGGTGAGCTTGGTCATCTTGCTCATCAATGTCCAAAGCCCAAGAAGGACAAATACAAGAAGAAGAACAAAGAGCAAGATGATTCAAGTGATGATGAGAAGGATGACAAGAAGCAATACAAGAAGAAAGGTGGCAAGAAGAAGGAGCACTACAAGAAGAAGAATGGCAAGGCCTACATTGTTGGTGATGGGCTCACCGACATTGAGAGCTCAAGTGGTGACACCTCCGGCAATGAGAGTGATGATGAGAAGGTTGCCGCCATTGCCATCGATGCTTCCTCACCATCATCTTCACCACCATCTACATCCTCTACACACCTATGCCTTATGGCTAAGGGTGACCGGAAGGTACAAAGTGAGGATGAGAGTAGTGAAAGTGATAGTGAATATGAATCACCTTCTTATGATGAACTTGTAAAATTGCTTAACAAGTACACAAAAGTCATAAGAAAATCTAGAAGTGAAAATGAAAAGCTTGAACTTGAAAATTAAACACTTCTAGCAAAGCTTAAATCTAGTGATGAGCTTGGAGACCAAAATGAGATCATGACCACTAAGCTCAAGGAGCTCAAACTCTCATTAAAAGAGCTCAAAGAAAAATATGATAAACTTGAGAGTGTTCATGATGAGCCTATCACTAGATATAGAGCAATGAAAGAAGAACTAACAACTCTAAAAGCAAACTATGACAACCTTGAGATTGCTTATGAACTTGCAATTGATGAAACACATGTTGCTACTAACAATGTTGCTAAGCTTGATATAGCCACATCTTGTGATGACTTACTTGTGGAGAGCACAAGCAAATGTGTTGATTGCAAGGGCAAGAAAGTGGTAGTGGCCGAGAGCTATGAGGACACTATCAAGCTCAAGGATGAAATTGTCATGCTCAAGAAAGAGTTGCAAGAACAAGCCAAGCACAAGACCATTGTGATTGAGTCACTTGATCAAGACAAGAAGCTTGCATATGAGAACAAGTTGCTCAAGGAAGAAAATCAATATCTCAAGCTTGGTTTGATGTATGACAAGCAAGAAGAAGATGAGACATTCATCTTGGATGAGTTAGCTAGCAACAATGACCCAATCATCAAGAAGCTAACTCAAGAGAACAACAAGCTCAAGAAAGAGAAGGAACACCTAACCATGGGGTTAGCAAAGTTCACAAAGGGGAAGGACCTTCAAAGTGAGCTATTCATGAACACCGTCATGAAGATGGACAAAAGTGGAATTGGCTACAAGGCTCATCAAACAAAGCTCATCAAGTCACTAGCCACTCATGATCAACCAAGCAAGCTAAAGCCAAAGAGATGCTTTGAGTGTGGTCAAGAACGACACTTTGCTCATGAGTGTAAGGCACCACTACCACCACCCTTGCACAAGAATGCAAGACCATTTGCCTTCAATGCTCACTACATTGTAAGGAAAGACAAGAGTGGCAAGGTCAAGGTTAGCTTCATGGGGCCGCCCAACAAGTAAAGGCCAAAGAAGATTTGGGTGCCAAAGCAACTAGTAGAGAAGGTCAAGGGCCCTAAGAAAATGTGGGTCCCTAAATCTCAAGCTTGATCTCTTGTGTGTAGGTGAACTACAAGACCGGTGGATCACATTGGGTAATTGATAGTGGTTGCACTCAACATATGACCGGAGATCCCCGGATGTTCACCTCTCTTGATGAAGATGTTGACAACCAAGAGAAGATCACATTTGGTGACAACTCAAAAGGCAAGGTCAAGGGACTAGGAAAGGTTGCTATATCAAATGACAACTCCAACACCAATGTGCTCTATGTGCAATCATTGAGTTTCAACTTGCTCTCGGTTGGACAACTTTGTGATCTTGGATTTGAATGCCTATTCAAGAAGAAGGAAGTAATTGTGACTAAAGAAGATGACAATGAAGTGATTTTCAAAGGCTTCTGACACAACAACTTATATGTAGTTGATTTCTCATCCGATGAAGTTGATGTCAAGACTTGCTTATTCACCAAGACTTCACTTGGGTGGTTGTGGCATAGAAGGTTAGCACATGTTGGAATGGGCACACTCAAGAAGTTGATGAAGAAAGAATTGATTAGAGGCTTGAAGGATGTAACATTTGAGAAGGACAAGCTTTGTAGTGCGTGTCAAGCCGGCAAGCAAGTTGCAAACACTCATCCAACCAAGGCCTATCTCTCTACTTCAAGAGTGCTTGAACTACTTCACATGGATTTATTTGGACCAACCACATATGCTAGTCTTGGAGGCAACAAATATTGCTTGGTCATAGTTGATGATTTCTCCCGGTACACTTGGACATTCTTCTTTTAAGACAAGGCCGAAGTTGCATCAATATTCAAGAAGTTTGCAAAGAATGCCCAAAATCAATTTGATGTCAAGATCAAGAAGATTAGAAGTGACAATGGCAAAGAGTTTGACAACACCAACATTGAAGAGTATTGTGATGAAGTGGGAATCAAGCATGAGTTCTCCTCAACATACACACCACAACAAAATGGGGTTGTAGAAAGAAAGAACCGGACATTGATCACCTTAGCAAGAACAATGCTAGATGAGTATAACACTTCGGAGAAGATGTGGGCCGAGGCAATCAACACCGCATGCTATGCTTCAAACCGGCTCTTTCCTCACAAGTTCCTAGAGAAGACACCATATGAGTTGCTCAATGGGAAGAAGCCCGATGTCTCATTCTTTAGAGTGTTTGGATGCAAATGCTACATCTATAAGAAGCGCCAACACTTGGGAAAGTTCCAAAGAAGATGTGACATTGGCTACTTGGTTGGCGATTCATCAAAGTCCAAGGCATATAGGGTCTTTAACCATGCCACAAACATGGTTGAAGAAACATTTGATGTTGAATTTGATGAAACTAATGGCTCCCAAGGAGCAAGTGATAATCTTGATGATGTAGGTGGTGAACCATTGAGGGATGCCATGAAGAACATGCCGGTGGGAGACATCAAACCAAAAGAAGATGATGATGATGTGCAAGTCATTGAGCCACCATCCACCTCACATGTACCACAAAATGAAGACAAGGATGTGAGAGATGCTCATGAAGACACCCAAGTCACTCATGAGCAAGCGGTGGCACAAGCACAGAAATCCATTTGGACGCACACCAATAGAACTCCTAGATGACCTGTGTCATATAGAATCTCGCTTTGGTTTGTTTGGAGACAGAGGTAGTTTTGGTGCAAGATAGGTACACAGTTTGCGCCTAATGCATCATAGGCTAAGAAACCATTATGGATGCACTCGATGATACTCCTGGGTAAAAGGGCTCAAGTGGAAGCTCAGTTTGCTTTGTTTGGAGATAGTGCTAATCTTGATGCAAGATAGGTGCACGAATTGCATCAAACTTACCATATGCTTAGAAATATATTTGGAAGCACCCAATAGAACTCCTAGATGACATGTGTCATATAGAATCTCACTTCGGTCTCTTTAGAGATAGTGTTAGTTTCGGTGCAAGATAGGTACACGGTTTGTGCCTAATGCACCATAGGCTAAGAAACTATTTTGGACGCACACGATGGTACTCCTTGGTGAAGAGGCTCATGTGGAATCTTGGTTCTGTCTATTTGGAGATAGTTCTAATCTTGATGCAAGATAGGTGCACGGTTTGCATAGAACATACCATTTGCTCAGAAATCAATTTGGACACACCCGATGGAACTGTAGATGCACCCGATGGAACTACTAGATGAAGTGTATCATATGGAATCTTGCTTCGGTCCAGTTGGAGATAGTATTAGTTTCGGTGCAAGATAGTTGCATGGTTTGTGCCCAGTGCACCATAGGCTCAAAAATCGTTGTGAAAGTTCCCGATGGTACTCCTAGGTGAAGAGGCTCAAGTGAAAGCTCGGTTTGGTCTGTTTGGAGATAGTGCTAATCTTGAAGAAAGATAGGTGTACGGTTTGCATGGAACGTACCATATTCTCAGAAATCAATTTGGATACACCCGATAGAACTCCTAGATCATGTGTGTCATATGGAATCTCGCTTGAGTCTGTTTGGAGACAGTGTTAGTTTAGGTGCAAGATTGGTGCATGGTTTGCGCATAATGCACAATAGGTTCAGAAACCATTATGGAGGCACCCGATGATAATCCTAGGTGAAGAGGCTCAAGTGGAAGGTTGTTTCGATCTATTTGGAGATAGTGCTAATCTTGATGCAAGATAGGTGCACAGTTTGCATGGAACATACCATATGCTAAGAAATCCATTTAGACGCACCCCAATAGAACTCCTAGATGACATGTGTCATATAGAATCTCGCTTTGGTCTGTTTGGAGACAGAGGTAGTTTTGGTGCAAGATAGGTACACAATTTGCGCCTAATGCATCATAGGCTAAGAAACCATTTTGGATGCACCCGATGATACTCCTGGGTAAAGGGGCTCAAGTGGAAGCTCAGTTTGCTTTGTTTGGAGATAGTGCTAATATTGATGCAAGATAGGTGCACGAATTGCATGGAACGTACCATATGCTTCGAAATATATTTGGAAGCACCTAATGGAACTCCAAGATGACGTGTGTCATATAGAATCTCACTTCGGTCTCTTTGGAGATATTGTTAGTTTCGGTGCAATATAGGTACACGGTTTGTGCCTAATGCACCATAGGCTAAGAAACTATTTTGGACGCACGCATGGTACTCCTTGGTGAAGAGGCTCATGTGGAATCTTGGTTCTGTCTGTTTGGAGATAGTTCTAACCTTGATGCAAGATAGGTGCATGGTTTGCATGGAACATACCATATGCTATGAAATCCATTTAGACGCACCCCAATAGAACTCATAGATGACATGTGTCATATAGAATCTCACTTTGGTCTGTTTGGAGACAGTTAGTTTTGGTACAAGATAGGTACACAGTTTGCGCCTAATGTTTCATAGGCTAAGAAACCATTTAGGATGCACCCGATGATACTCCTGGGTAAAGGGGCTCAAGTGGAAACTCAGTTTGCTTTGTTTGGAGATAGTGCTAATCTTGATGCAAGATAGGTGCACGAATTGCATGGAACGTACCATATGCTTCGAAATATATTTGGAAGCACCCAATAGAACTCCTAGATGATGTGTGTCATATAGAATCTCACTTCGGTCTCTTTGGAGATAGTGTTAGTTTCGGTGCAAGATAGGTACACGGTTTGTGCCTAATGCACCATAGGCTAAGAAACTATTTTGGACGCACGCGATGGTACTCCTTGGTGAAGAGGCTCATGTGGAACCTTGGTTCTGTCTGTTTGAAGATAGTTCCAATCTTGATGCAAGATAGGTGCACGGTTTGCATGGAACATACCATATGCTTAGAAATCAATTTGGACACACCTGATGGAACTGTAGATGCACCCGATGGAACTACTAGATGAAGTTTGTCATATGGAATCTCGCTTCCGTCCAGTTGGAGATAGTATTAGTTTCGGTGCAAGAGAGTTGCATGGTTTGTGCCCAGTGCACCATAGGCTCAGAAATCATTGTGGAAGTTCCCGATGGTACTCCTTGGTGAAGAGGCTCATGTGGAATCTTGGTTCTGTCTGTTTGGAGATAGTTCAAACCTTGATGCAAGATAGGTGCACGGTTTGCATGGAACATACCATATGCTATGAAATCCATTTAGACGCACCCCAATAGAACTCATAGATGACATGTGTCATATAGAATCTCACTTTGGTCTGTTTGGAGACAATTAGTTTTGGTACAAGATAGGTACACAGTTTGCGCCTAATGTTTCATAGGCTAAGAAACCATTTAGGATGCACCCGATGATACTCCTGGGTAAAGGGGCTCAAGTGGAAACTCAATTTGCTTTGTTTGGAGATAGTGCTAATCTTGATGCAAGATAGGTGCACGAATTGCATGGAACGTACCATATGCTTCGAAATATATTTGGAAGCACCCAATAGAACTCCTAGATGACGTGTGTCATATAGAATCTCTCTTCGGTCTCTTTGGAGATAATGTTAGTTTCGGTGCAAGATAGGTACACGGTTTGTGCCTAATGCACCATAGGCTGAGAAACTATTTTGGACGCACGCGATGGTACTCCTTGGTGAAGAGGCTCATGTGGAATCTTGGTTCTATCTGTTTGGAGATAGTTCTAATCTTGATGCAAGATAGGTGCACGGTTTGCATGGAACATACCTTATGTTCAAAAATGAATTTGGACACACCCGATGGAACTGTAGATGCACCCGATAGAACAACTAGATGAAGTGTATCATATGGAATCTCACTTCAGTCTAGTTGGAGATAGTATAAGTTTCGGTGCAAGATAGGTGCATGGTTTGTGTCTAGGGCACCATAGGCTCAGAAACCGTTGTGGAAGTTCCCGATGGTACTCCTAGGTGAAGAGGCTCAAGTGAAAGCTCGGTTCGGTCTGTTTGGAGATAGTGCTAATCTTGATGCAAGATATGTGTACGGTTTGCATGGAACATACCATATTCTCGGAAATCAATTTGGACGCACCCGATAGAACTCCTAGATCATGTGTGTCATATGAATCTCGCTTCAATCTGTTTGGAGACAGTTTAGGTGCAAGATTGGTGCATGGTTTGCACATAATGCACCATAGGCTCAGAAACCATTATAGAAGCACCCAATGATAATCCTAGGTGAAGAGACTCAAGTGGAAGGTTGGTTCGATCTGTTTGGAGATAGTGCTAATCTTGATGCAAGATAGGTGCACGGTTTGCATGGAACATATCATATGCTAAGAAATCCATTTAGACGCACCCCAATAGAACTCCTAGATGACATGTGTCATATAGAATCTCGCTTGGTCTGTTTGGAGACAGAGTTAGTTTTGGCGCAAGATAGGTACACAGTTTGCGCCTAATGCATTATAGGCTAAGAAACCATTTTGGATGCACCCGATGATACTCCTGGGTAAAGGGGTTCAAGTGGAAGCTCAGTTTGCTTTGTTTGGAGATAGTGCTAATCTTGATGCAAGATAGGTGCATGAATTGCCTGGAACGTACCATATGCTTCGAAATATATTTGGAAGCACCCAATAGAACTCCTAGATGACGTGTGTCATATGGAATCTCACTTCGGTCTCTTTGGAGAAAGTGTTAGTTTCGGTGCAAGATAGGTACACGGTTTGTGCCAAATGCACCATAGGCTAAGAAACTATTTTGGACGCACGCGATGGTACTCTTTGGTGAAGAGGCTCATGTGGAATCTTGGTTCTGTCTGTTTGGAGATAGTTCTAATCTTGATGCAAGATAGGTGCACGGTTTGTATGGAACATACCATATGCTCAGAAATCAATTTGGACACACCCGATGGAACTGTAGATGCACCCGATGGAACTACTAGATGAAGTGTATTATATGGAATCTCGCTTCAGTCCAGTTGGAGATAGTATTAGTTTCGGTGCAAGATAGTTGCATGGTTTGTGCCCAGTGCACCATAGGCTCAGAAATCGTTGTGGAAGTTCCCGATGGTACTCCTAGGTGAAGAAGCTCCAGTGAAAGCTTGGTTCGGTCTGTTTGGAGATAGTGCTAATCTTGATGAAAGATAGGTGTACGGTTTGCATGGAACGTACCGTATTCTCAGAAATCAATTTGGACGCACCCGATAGAACTCCTAGATCATGTGTGTCATATGGAATCTCACTTCAATCTGTTTGGAGTCAGTTTAGGTGCAAGATTGGTGCATGGTTTGCGCATAATGCACCATAGGCTCGGAAACCATTATGGAAGCACTCGATAGTACTCCTAGGTGAAGAGGCTCAAGTGGAAGGTCGGTTCGATCTGTTTGGAGATAGTGCTAATCTTGATGCAAGATAGGTGCACGGTTTTCATGGAACATACCATATGATAAGAAATCTATTTGGATGCATCGCAATAGGACTCCTAGATGACATTTGTCATATGGAATCTCGCTTTGTTCTATTTGGAGACAGAGTTAGTTTTGGTGTAAGATTGGTACACAATTTGCGCCTAATGCATCATAGGCTAAGAAACCATTTTGGATGCCCCCGATGATACTCCTGGGTAAAGGGGCTCAAGTGGAAGCTCAGTTTGCTTTGTTTGGAGATAGTGCTAATCTTGATGCAAGATAGGTGCACGAATTGCATCGAACGTACCATATGCTTAGAAATATATTTGGAAGCACCCAATAGAACTCCTAGATGATGTGTGTCATATAGAATCTCACTTCGGTCTCTTTGGAGATAGTGTTAGTTTCGGTGCAAGATAGGTACACGGTTTGTGCCTAATGCACCATAGGCTAAGAAACTATTTTGGACGCACGCGATGGTACTCCTTGGTGAAGAGGCTCATGTGGAACCTTGGTTCTGTCTGTTTGAAGATAGTTCCAATCTTGATGCAAGATAGGTGCACGGTTTGCATGGAACATACCATATGCTTAGAAATCAATTTGGACACACCTGATGGAACTGTAGATGCACCCGATGGAACTACTAGATGAAGTTTGTCATATGGAATCTCGCTTCCGTCCAGTTGGAGATAGTATTAGTTTCGGTGCAAGAGAGTTGCATGGTTTGTGCCCAGTGCACCATAGGCTAAGAAATCGTTGTGGAAGTTCCTGATGGTACTCCTAGGTGAAGAGGCTCAAGTGAAAGCCCGGTTCGGTCTGTTTGGAAATAGTGTTAATCTTGATGAAAGATAGGTGTACGGTTTGCATAGAACGTACCATATTCTCATAAATCAATTTGGACTCACCCGATAGAACTCCTAGATCATGTGTGTCATTTGGAATCTCGCTTCAATCTGTTTGGAGACATTGTTAGTTTAGGTGGAAGATTGGCTCATCGTTTGCGCATAATGCACCATATGCTCAGAAACAATTATGGAAGCACCCGATGATAATCCTAGGTGAAGAGGCTCAAGTGGAAGGTCGGTTCGATCTGTTTGGAGATAGTGCTAATCTTGATGCAAGATAGGTGCACGGTTGCCATCGAACATACCATATGCTAAGAAATCCATTTGGACGCACCCAATAGAACTCCAAGATGACAAGTGTCATATAGAATATCGCTTAGGTCTGTTAGGAGACAGAGGTAGTTCTGGTGCAAGATAGGTACACAGTTTGCGCCCAATGCATCATAGGCTAAGAAACCATTTTGGATGCACCCGATGATACTCCTGGGTAAAGGGGCTCAATTGGAAGCTCAGTTTGCTTTGTTTGGAGATAGTGCTAATCTTGATGCAAGATAGGTGCACAAATTGCATCAAACGTACCATATGCTTAGAAATATATTTGGAAGCACCCAATAGAACTCCTAGATGATTTGTGTCATATAGAATCTCACTTCGGTCTCTTTGGAGATAGTGTTAGTTTCGGTGGAAGATAGGTACACGGTTTGTGCCAAATGCACCATAGGCTAATAAACTATTTTGGACGCACGCAATGGTACTCCTTGGTGAAGAGGCTCATGTGGAACCTTGGTTCTATCTGTTTGAAGATAGTTCCAATCTTGATGCAAGATAGGCGCACGGTTTGTATGGAACATACCATATGCTCAGAAATCAATTTGGATACACCTGATGGAACTGTAGATGCACCCGATGGAACTACTAGATGAAGTTTGTCATATGGAATCTCGCTTCCATCCAGTTGGAGATAGTATTAGTTTCGGTGCAAGATAGTTGTATGGTTTGTGCCAAGTGCGCCATAGGCTCAGAAATCGTTGTGGAAGTTCCTGATGGTACTCCTAGGTGAAGAGGCTCAAGTGAAAGCCCGGTTCGGTCTGTTTGGAGATAGTGTTAATCTTGCTGAAAGATAAGGTGTACGGTTTGCATAGAACGTACCATATTCTCATAAATCAATTTGGACTCACCCGATAGAACTCCTAGATCATGTGTGTCATTTGGAATCTCGCTTCAATCTGTTTGGAGACATTGTTAGTTTAGGTGGAAGATTGGTGCATCGTTTGCGCATAATGCACCATATGCTCAGAAACAATTATGGAAGCACCCGATGATAATCCTAGGTGAAGAGGCTCAAGTGGAAGGTCGGTTCGATCTGTTTGGAGATAGTGCTAATCTTGATGC
This sequence comes from Sorghum bicolor, assembly GCF_000003195.3. Classification (NCBI taxonomy): domain Eukaryota; kingdom Viridiplantae; phylum Streptophyta; class Magnoliopsida; order Poales; family Poaceae; genus Sorghum; species Sorghum bicolor. Next base: position 497,912 of record NW_018396399.1, read on the forward strand.
AAGATAGGTGCACGGTTTGCATGGAACATACCATATGCTAAGAAATCCATTTGGACGCACCCAATAGAACTCCAAGATGACAAGTGTCATATAGAATATCGCTTAGGTCTGTTTGGAGACAGAGGTAGTTTTGGTGCAAGATAGGTACACAGTTTGCGCCCAATGCATCATAGGCTAAGAAACCATTTTGGATGCACCCGATGATACTCCTGGGTAAAGGGGCTCAAGTGGAAGCTCAGTTTGCTTTGTTTGGAGATAGTGCTAATCTAGATGCAAGATAGGTGCACGAATTGCATCGAACGTACCATATGCTTAGAAATATATTTGGAAGCACCCAATAGAACTCCTAGATGACGTTTGTCATATAGAATCTCACTTCGGTCTCTTTCGAGATAGTGTTAGTTTCGGTGCAAGATAGGTACACGGTTTGTGCCTAATGCACCATAGGCTATGAAACTATTTTGGATGCACGCGATGGTACTCCTTGGTGAAGAGGCTCATGTGGAATCTTGGTTCTGTCTGTTTGGAGATAGTTCTAATCTTGATGCAAGATAGGTGCACGGTTTGCATGGAACATACAATATGCTCAGAAATCAATTTGGACACACCCGATGGAACTGTAGATGCACCCGATGGAACTACTAGATGAAGTGTATCATATGGAATCTCGCTTCAGTCCAGTTGCAGATAGTATTAGTTTTGGTGCAAGATAGTTGCATGGTTTGTGCCCAGTGCACCATAGGCTCAGAAATCGTTGTGGAAGTTCCCGATGGTACTCCTAGGTGAAGAGGCTCAAGTCAAAGCTCGGTTCGGTCTGTTTGGAGATAGTGCTAATCTTGATGAAAGATAGTGTACGGTTTGCATGGAACGTACCGTATTCTCAGAAATCAATTTGGACGCACCCGATAGAACTCCTAGATCATGTGTGTCATATGGAATCTCGCTTCAATCTGTTTGGAGACAGTTTAGGTGCAAGATTGGTGCATGGTTTGCGCATAATGCACCAAAGGCTCGGGAACCATTATGGAAGCACCCGATAGTACTCCTAGGTGAAGAGGCTCAAGTGGAAGGTCGGTTTGATCTGTTTGGAGATAGTGCTAATCTTGATGCAAGATAGGTGCACGGTTTTCATGGAACATACCATATGCTAAGAAATCTATTTGGATGCATCGCAATAGAACTCCTAGATGACATGTGTCATATGGAATCACGCTTTGGCCTATTTGGAGACAGAGTTAGTTTTGGTGCAAGATAGGTACATAGTTTTCGCCTAATGCATCATAGGCTAAGAAACCATTTTGGATGCACCCGATGATACTCCTGGGTGAAGGGGCTCAAGTGGAAGCTCAGTTTGCTTTGTTTGGAGATAGTGCTAATCTTGATGCAAGATAGGTGCACGAATTGCATCGAACGTACCATATGCTTAGAAATATATTTGGAAGCACCCAATAGAACTCCTAGATGATGTCTGTCATATAGAATCTCACTTCGGTCTCTTTGGAGATAGTGTTAGTTTCGGTGCAAGATAGGTACACGGTTTGTGCCAAATGTACCATAGGCTAAGAAACTATTTTGGACGCACGCGATGGTACTCCTTGGTGAAGAGGCTCATGTGGAACCTTGGTTCTGTCTGTTTGAAGATAGTTCCAATCTTGATGCAAGATAGGTGCACGGTTTGTATGGAATATACTGAAAGAGCATCTAGGCCCCTAGTGGTTTCGGTGATTAATGACATTGTTGATTACTATGACTAACGTGTGTGTTGCAGAGGCAAAGTCATAGGTAAGGTCATGGTAAATAGGTACTCGATGGACAGGGACGTACATGCCTACTTAATAGTGGAAATCGTTTCGGTTTTCAAAGGATGGATGGACATCGTCAAGACTAGACTAGGTCTAAGTGCCATATGGCGAAGAAGGGCACTTAGAATAGTTTAGGACTTTGTTTTCCTTTGACCGTACTATTAAGAGGGGCTTTGATCTAGTAGCTTGACTTAGGCAAGGCTTTAGGTTTAGGTGTGGTGCACACTTGGTAAACCTAGCACTAGGCAGCTCAGAGATAGTCCTTAGATCGAGAGGAACAAACTTCGTTTTGGAGCGATCGTGTTTCGACAAAGTTAGGGTGCCCAAGGGTGCACCGGACGCTCTGTGAGTGCGTCCGGTGAGGTCCTTAGCCGTTGGAACAGTGCCGTGCTTAGGGTTAAGCACCGGATGCTGGCACCGGACTCACCGGGCAGCGTCCGGTCCCATACCCAGGGAGGTTGCAAACCTGCCCTAAGCACCGGACGCACCGGGTAGCGTCCGGTCCCATGCGCAAGGAGCATGTAAATTTCCCCGGAGCACCGGACGGTGCACCGGACGCTGAAAGTTAGCGTCCGGTGACCTATCAGAAGCAAGTACAGTTAGCCGTTATGGAGCACCGGACGCTCGGTGCAGTGCGTCCGGTGCAACATAATGTGCGTCCGGTGACCCCGTTTTTAGTGGAAAACGGTTGGCTGACCTTTGGACTTCGTGGATAGTATTTATACTCCTCCACCTCGTCCATGAGAGGTCTCTTGCCCATTTGAACATCAGAGAAACTTGTTGTGGAGCAAGAGAGTAGCAAGAGCCTAGAGAGGATTGAGATTTGAGTGGCTTCTTGAGAGAATCCTTCTCTAGTGAGTTCCAAGAGTCAAGTGTGCATCCACCACTCTCTAGAGCCTTGTTTGGGTCAAGTGAGAGTTCTTTGCTTGTTACTCTTGGTGATCGTCATCACCTAGACGGTTCGGTGGTGATTGGAGGCACGAAGACCGCTCGGAGTTCTTGTGGGTGGCTCGTGTCAAGCTTGTGAGCGGTTTTGGGCGATTCACCGCGACGGAGTGTCGAAGAATCAGCCCGTAGAGAGCACTTGGTCCTTGCACGGACCAAGGGGGAGCAAGACCCTTGCACGGGTGCTCCTACGAGGACTAGTGGAGAGTGGCGACTCTCCGATACCTCGGCAAAACATCGCCGAGCACTTTCTTCTACTACTCCTTTACTTTCTAGCATTTACTTTGTGCTTTTACATTCTTAGAATTGCCATGCTAGAATAGGATTGGAACTAGGTTGCAAAACTTTTTATCCGGTAGCTCTCTAGGTCACACTAGGCACAAGGGGTTGAATTGGAGCTTATAGGTTGCTTAAATTTTTAGAGAAGCCCAATTCACCCCCCTCTTGGGCATCTTGATCCTTTCAATTGGTATCGGAGCCTAGTGCTCATTATTTAGGGTTCACCGCCTAGAGAAAAGATGGCTAACGGGGATGGACCGCCACCCATGTTCGATGGGGATGACTTCCCGTATTGGAAAATACGGATGGAGTCATACCTTGAGGCATGCGATGTAAAGTGCCTAAAAGCCACGACCGAAGGGTTTACCCCTCCGGCAAAAGACACCGCTCTTACTCCACAAGAGCAAGAAAACGAGAAGTGGAATGCGAAGGCCAAAAACCACATCTTTAGAGGCCTTTGCAAAGAGGTGTTCAACCGCGTTAGGAGCCACAAAACCGCCAATGCTCTTTGGAAGGAACTTTGTGCGCTCCATGAGGGATCAAAGAGTGAACGCGAGGAACGCTATCACTTAGTGATGAACAAGCTTAATACATTTGAGATGCTTCCCAAAGAAAATGTTAATGAAATGTATTCTCGCTTGAATGTCATTGTAGAGGAGCTAAATGGACTTGGGCTCACTCAAATGAGTGCGGCGGATGTAGCAAGGGAGATACTATGTGTGCTTCCCATTGAGAAATATGGGCACATAGTAACGGTACTTCATCAAGGCGATCTTTCCACCGCTACACCAACCGCCATATTGGGGAAGATCAATGCTCATGAGATGTACATGCACATGAACCCCCAAGATGGCTCCTCATCGACCAAGAAGGAGAAGAAGGACTTGGCCCTCAAAGCTTCTCACAAGGGCAAGGCCAAGAAGATTGAAGTTGAGTCATCAACTTCAAGTGATGATGATGCATCCATTGCCCTCTTGGTGAGAAGAACCACTAAGATGTTGAAGAAGCTCAACAAGAATGGAGTCAACTTTGACTCCAAGAAGAAGAAGTTCTTCACAAGTAGCAAGAGAAAGCCCATCTCCGAGATGGATTGCTACAATTGTGGTGAGCTTGGTCATCTTGCTCATCAATGTCCAAAGCCCAAGAAGGACAAATACAAGAAGAAGAACAAAGAGCAAGATGATTCAAGTGATGATGAGAAGGATGACAAGAAGCAATACAAGAAGAAAGGTGGCAAGAAGAAGGAGCACTACAAGAAGAAGAATGGCAAGGCCTACATTGTTGGTGATTGGCTCACCGACATTGAGAGCTCAAGTGGTGACACCTCCGGCAATGAGAGTGATGATGAGAAGGTTGCCGCCATTGCCATCGATGCTTCCTCACCATCATCTTCACCACCATCTACATCCTCTACACACCTATGCCTTATGGCTAAGGGTGACCGGAAGGTACAAAGTGAGGATGAGAGTAGTGAAAGTGATAGTGAATATGAATCACCTTCTTATGATGAACTTGTAAAATTGCTTAACAAGTACACAAAATTCATAAGAAAATCTAGAAGTGAAAATGAAAAGCTTGAACTTGAAAATTAAACACTTCTAGCAAAGCTTAAATCTAGTGATGAGCTTAGAGACCAAAATGAGATCATGACCACTAAGCTCAAGGAGCTCAAACTCTCATTAAAAGAGCTCAAAGAAAAACATGATAAACTTGAGGGTGTTCATGATGAGCTTATCACTAGATATAGAGCAATGAAAGAAGAACTAACAACTCTAAAAGCAAACTATGACAACCTTGAGATTGCTTATGAACTTGCAATTGATGAAACACATGTTGCTACTAACAATGTTGCTAAGCTTGATATAGCCACATCTTGTGATGACTTACTTGTGGAGAGCACAAGCAAATGTGTTGATTGCAAGGGCAAGAAAGTGGTAGTGGCCGAGAGCTATGAGGACACTATCAAGCTCAAGGATGAAATTGTCATGCTCAAGAAAGAGTTGCAAGAACAAGCCAAGCACAAGACCATTGTGATTGAGTCACTTGATCAAGACAAGAAGCTTGCATATGAGAACAAGTTGCTCAAGGAAGAAAATCAATATCTCAAGCTTGGTTTGATGTATGACAAGCAAGAAGAAGATGAGACATTCATCTTGGATGAGTTAGCTAGCAACAATGACCCAATCATCAAGAAGCTAACTCAAGAGAACAACAAGCTCAAGAAAGAGAAGGAACACCTAACCATGGGGTTAGCAAAGTTCACAAAGGGGAAGGACCTTCAAAGTGAGCTATTCATGAACACCGTCATGAAGATGGACAAAAGTGGAATTGGCTACAAGGCTCATCAAACAAAGCTCATCAAGTCACTAGCCACTCATGATCAACCAAGCAAGCTAAAGCCAAAGAGATGCTTTGAGTGTGGTCAAGAAGGACACTTTGCTCATGAGTGTAAGGCACCACTACCACCACCCTTGCCCAAGCATGCAAGACCATTTGCCTTCAATGCTCACTACATTGTAAGGAAAGACAAGAGTGGCAAGGTCAAGGTTAGCTTCATGGGGCCGCCCAACAAGCAAAGGCCAAAGAAGATTTGGGTGCCAAAGCAACTAGTAGAGAAGGTCAAGGGCCCTAAGCAAATGTGGGTCCATGCTCACTACATTGTAAGGAAAGACAAGAGTGGCAAGGTTAAGGTTAGCTTCATGGGGCCGCCCAACAAGCAAAGGCCAAAGAAGATTTGGGTGCCAAAGCAACTAGTAGAGAAGGTCAAGGGCCCTAAGCAAATGTGGGTCCTTAAATCTCAAGCTTGATCTCTTGTGTGTAGGTGAACTACAAGACTGGTGGATCACATTGGGTAATTGATAGTGGTTGCACTCAACATATGACCGGGGATCCCCGGATGTTCACCTCTCTTGATGAAGATGTTGACAACCAAGAGAAGATCACATTTGGTGACAACTCAAAAGGCAAGGTCAAGGGACTAGGAAAGGTTGCTATATCAAATGACAACTCCATCACCAATGTGCTCTATGTGCAATCATTGAGTTTCAACTTGCTCTCGGTTGGACAACTTTGTGATCTTGGATTTGAATGCCTATTCAAGAAGAAGGAAGTAATTGTGACTAAAGAAGATGACAATGAAGTGATTTTCAAAGGCTTCTGACACAACAACTTATATGTAGTTGATTTCTCATCCGATGAAGTTGATGTCAAGACTTGCTTATTCACCAAGACTTCACTTGGGTGGTTGTGGCATAGAAGGTTAGCACATGTTGGAATGGGCACACTCAAGAAGTTGATGAAGAAAGAATTGATTAGAGGCTTGAAGGATGTAACATTTGAGAAGGACAAGCTTTGTAGTGCGTGTCAAGCCGGCAAGCAAGTTGCAAACACTCATCCAACCAAGGCCTATCTCTCTACTTCAAGAGTGCTTGAACTACTTCACATGGATTTATTTGGACCAACCACATATGCTAGTCTTGGAGGCAACAAATATTGCTTGGTCATAGTTGATGATTTCTCCCGGTACACTTGGACATTCTTCTTGCAAGACAAGGCCGAAGTTGCATCAATATTCAAGAAGTTTGCAAAGAATGCCCAAGATCAATTTGATGTCAAGATCAAGAAGATTAGAAGTGACAATGGCAAAGAGTTTGACAACACCAACATTGAAGAGTATTGTGATGAAGTGGGAATCAAGCATGAGTTCTCCTCAACATACACACCACAACAAAATGGGGTTGTAGAAAGAAAGAACCGGACATTGATCACCTTGGCAAGAACAATGCTAGATGAGTATAACACTTCGGAGAAGATGTGGGCCGAGGCAATCAACACCGCATGCTATGCTTCAAACCGACTCTTTCCTCACAAGTTCCTAGAGAAGACACCATATGAGTTGCTCAATGGGAAGAAGCCCGATGTCTCATTCTTTAGAGTGTTTGGATGCAAATGCTACATCTACAAGAAGCGCCAACACTTGGGAAAGTTCCAAAGAAGATGTGACATTGGCTACTTGGTTGGCGATTCATCAAAGTCCAAGGCATATAGGGTCTTTAACCATGCCACAAACATGGTTGAAGAAACATTTGATGTTGAATTTGATGAAACTAATGGCTCCCAAGGAGCAAGTGATAATCTTGATGATGTAGGTGGTGAACCATTGAGGGATGCCATGAAGAACATGCCGGTGGGAGACATCAAACCAAAAGAAGATGATGATGATGTGCAAGTCATTGAGCCACCATCCACCTCACATGTACCACAAAATGAAGACAAGGATGTGAGAGATGCTCATGAAGACACCCAAGTCACTCATGAGCAAGCGGTGGCACAAGCACAGAAATCCATTTGGACGCACACCAATAGAACTCCTAGATGACCTGTGTCATATAGAATCTCGCTTTGGTTTGTTTGGAGATAGAGGTAGTTTTGGTGCAAGATAGGTACACAGTTTGCGCCTAATGCATCATAGGCTAAGAAACCATTTTGGATGCACTCGATGATACTCCTGGGTAAAAGGGCTCAAGTGGAAGCTCAGTTTGCTTTGTTTGGAGATAGTGCTAATCTTGATGCAAGATAGGTGCACGAATTGCATCAAACTTACCATATGCTTAGAAATATATTTGGAAGCACCCAATAGAACTCCTAGATGACATGTGTCATATAGAATCTCACATCGGTCTCTTTAGAGATAGTGTTAGTTTCGGTGCAAGATAGGTACACGGTTTGTGCCTAATGCACCATAGGTTAAGAAACTATTTTGGACGCACGCGATGGTACTCCTTGGTGAAGAGGCTCATGTGGAATCTTGGTTCTGTCTATTTGGAGATAGTTCTAATCTTGATGCAAGATAGGTGCACGGTTTGCATAGAACATACCATATGCTCAGAAATAAATTTAGACACACCCGATGGAACTGTAGATGCACCCGATGGAACTACTAGATGAAGTGTATCATATGGAATCTTGCTTCGATCCAGTTGCAGATAGTATTAGTTTCGGTGCAAGATAGTTGCATGGTTTGTGCCCAGTGCACCATAGGCTCAAAAATCGTTGTGAAAGTTCCCGATGGTACTCCTAGGTGAAGAGGCTCAAGTGAAAGCTCGGTTTGGTCTGTTTGGAGATAGTGCTAATCTTGAAGAAAGATAGGTGTACGGTTTGCATGGAACGTACCATATTCTCAGAAATCAATTTGGATACACCCGATAGAACTCCTAGATCATGTGTGTCATATGGAATCTCACTTGAGTCTGTTTGGAGACAGTGTTAGTTTAGGTGCAAGATTGGTGCATGGTTTGCGCATAATGCACAATAGGCTCAGAAACCATTATGGAGGCATCCGATGATAATCCTAGGTGAAGAGGCTCAAGTGGAAGGTTGGTTCGATCTATTTGGAGATAGTGCTAATCTTGATGCAAGATTGGTCCACGAATTGCACGGAACGTACCATATGCTTCGAAATATATTTGGAAGCACCCAATAGAACTCCTAGATGACGTGTGTCATATAGAATCTCTCTTCGGTCTCTTTGGAGATAATGTTAGTTTCGGTGCAAGATAGGTACACGGTTTGTGCCTAATGCACCATAGGCTGAGAAACTATTTTGGACGCACGCGATGGTACTCCTTGGTGAAGAGGATCATGTGGAATCTTGGTTCTATCTGTTTGGAGATAGTTCTAATCTTGATGCAAGATATGTGTACGGTTTGCATGGAACATACCATATTCTCGGAAATCAATTTGGACGCACCCGATAGAACACCTAGATCATGTGTGTCATATGGAATCTTGCTTCAATCTGTTTTGAGACAGTTTAGGTGCAAGATTGGTGCATGGTTTGCGCTTAATGGACCATAGGCTCGAAAACCATTATGGAAGCACCCGATAATACTCCTAGGTGAAGAGGCTAAAGTGGAAGGTCGGTTCGATCTATTTGGAGATAGAGCTAATCTTGATACAAGATAGGTGCACGGTTTGCATGGAACATACCATATGCTAAGAAATCCATTTGGACGCACCCCAACAGAACTCCTAGATGACATGTGTCATATAGAATCTCGCGTGTGGTTTGTTTGGAGACAAAGGTAGTTTTGGTGCAAGATAGGTACACAGTTTGCGCCTAATGCATCATAGGCTAAGAAACCATTTTAGATGCACTCGATGATACTCCTGGGTAAAAGGGCTCAAGTGGAAGCTCAGTTTGCTTTGTTTGGAGATAGTGCTAATCTTGATGCAAGATAGGTGCACGAATTGCATCAAACGTACCATATGCTTAGAAATATATTTGGAAGCAGCCAATAGAACTCCTAGATGACATGTGTCATATAGAATCTCACTTCGGTCACTTTGGAGATAGTGTTAGTTTCGGTGCAAGATAGGTACACGGTTTGTGCCTAATGCACCATAGGCTAAGAAACTATTTTGGACGCACGCGATGGTACTCCTTGGTGAAGAGGCTCATGTGGAATCTTGGTTCTGTCTGTTTGGAGATAGTTCTAATCTTGATGCAAGACAGGTGCACGGTTTGCATGGAACATACCATATGCTCAGAAATCAATTTGGACACACCCGATGGAACTGTAGATGCACCCGATGGAACTACTAGATGAAGTGTATCATATGGAATCTTGCTTCGGTCCAGTTGGAGACAGTATTAGTTTCGGTGCAAGATAGTTGCATGGTTTGTGTCTAGTGCACCATTGGCTCAAAAATCGTTGTGAAAGTTCCCGATGGTACTCCTAGGTGAAGAGGCTCAAGTGAAAGCTCGGTTCGGTCTGTTTGGAGATAGTGCTAATCTTGATGAAAGATAGGTGTACGGTTTGCATGGAACGTACCATATTCTCAGAAATCAATTTGGATGCACCCGATAGAACTCCTAGATCATGTGTGTCATATGGAATCTAGCTTCAATCTGTTTGGAGACAGTGTTAGTTTAGGTGCAAGATTGGTGCTTGGTTTGCGCATAATGCACCATAGGCTCAGAAACCATTATGGAAGCACCCGACGATAATGCTAGGTGAGGAGGCTCAAGTGGAAGGTTGGTTCGATCTATTTGGAGATAGTGCTAAACTTTATGCAAGATAGGTGCACGGTTTGCATGGAACATACCATATGCTTAGAAATCCATTTAGACGCACCCCAATAGAACTCCTAGATGACATGTGTCATATAGAATCTCGCTTTGGTCTGTTTGGAGACAGAGTTAGTTTTGGTGCAAGGTAGGTACACAGTTTGCGCCTAATGCATCATAGGCTAAGAAACCATTTTGGATGCACCCGATGATACTCCTGGGTAAAGGGGCTCAAGTGGAAGCTCAGTTTGTCTTGATGCAAGATAGGTGCACGAATTGCATAGAACGTACCATATGCTTCAAAATATATTTGGAAGCACCCAATAGAACTCCTAGATGATGTGTGTCATATAGAATCTCTCTTCGGTCTCTTTGGAGATAGTGTAAGTTTCGGTGCAAGATAGGTACACGGTTTGTGCCTAATGCACCATAGGCTAAAAAACTATTTTGGACGCACGCGATGGTACTCCTTGGTGAAGAGGCTCATGTGGAATCTTGGTTCTGTCTGTTTGGAGATAGTTCTAATCTTGATGCAAGATAGGTGCACGGTTTGCATGGAACATACCATATGTTCAGAAATCAAGTTGGACACACCCGATGGAACTGTAGATGCACCCGATAGAACAAATAGATCAAGTGTATCATATGGAATCTCGCTTCAGTCTAGTTGGAGGTAGTATTAGTTTCGGTGCAAGATAGGTGCATGGTTTGTGTCCAGTGCACCATAGGCTTAGAAACAGTTGTAGAAGTTCCCGATGGTACTCTCAGGTGAAGAGGCTCAAGTGAAAGCTCGGTTCGGTCTGTTTGGAGATAGTGCTAATCTCGATGAAAGATAGGTGTACGGTTTGCATGGAACGTACCATATTATTTGAAATCAATTTGGACGCACCCGATAGAACTCCTAGATCATGTGTGTCATATGGAATCTCGCTTCAATCTGTTTGGAGACAGTGTTAGTTTAGGTGCAAGATTGGTGTATGGTTTACGCATAATGCACCATAGGCTCAGAAACCATTATGGAAGCACCCGATGATAATCCTAGGTGAAGAGGCTCAAGTGGAAGGTTGGTTCGATCTGTTTGGAGATAGTGCTAATCTTGATGCAAGATAGGTGCACGGTTTGCATGGAACATATCATATGCTAAGAAATCCATTTAGACGCACCCCAACAGAACTACTAGATGACATGTGTCATATAGAATCTCGCTTTGGTCTGTTTGGAGACAGAGTTAGTTTTGGTGCAAGATAGGTACACAGTTTGCGCCTAATGCATCATAGGCTAAGAAACCATTTTGGATGCACCCGATGATAATCCTGGGTAAAGGGGTTCAAGTGGAAGCTCAGTTTGCTTTGTTTGGAGATAGTGCTAATCTTGATACAAGATAGGTGCACGAATTGCATGGAACGTACCATATGCTTCAAAATATATTTGAAAGCACCCAACAGAACTCCTAGATGACGTGTGTAATATAGAATCTCACTTCGGTCTCTTTGGAGATAGTGTTAGTTTCGGTGCAAGATAGGTACACGGTTTGTGCCTAATGCACCATAGGCTAAGAAACTATTTTGGACGTACGCGATGGTACTCCTTGGTGAAGAGGCTCATGTGGAATCTTGGTTTTGTCTGTTTGGAGATAGTTGTAATCTTGATGCAAGATAGGTGCACGGTTTGCATGGAACATACCATATGTTCAGAAATCAATTTGGACACACCCGATGGAACTGTAGATGCACCCGATAGAACAACTAGATGAAGTGTATCATATGGAATCTCGCTTCAGTCTAGTTGGAGATAGTATAAGTTTCGGTGCAAGATAGGTGCATGGTTTGTGTCCAGTGCACCATAGGCTCAGAAACCGTTGTGAAAGTTCCCGATGGTACTCCTAGGTGAAGAGGCTCAAGTGAAAGCTCGGTTCGGTCTGTTTGGAGATAGTGCTAATCTTGATGCAAGATAGGTGTACGTTTTGCATGGAACATACCATATTCTCGGAAATCAATTTGGACGCACCCGATAGAACTCCTAGATCATCTGTGTCATATGGAATCTTGCTTCAATTTGTTTTAAGACAGTTTAGGTGCAAGATTGGTGCATGGTTTGCGCATAATGGACTATAGGCTTGGAAACCTTTATGGAAGCACCCGATAATACTCCTAGGTGAAGAGGCTCAAGTGGAAGGTCGGTTCGATCTATTTGGAGATAGAGCTAATCTTGATGCAAGATAGGTGCACGGTTTGCATGGAACATACCATATGCTCAGAAATCAATTTGGACAAACCCGATGGAACTGTAGATGCACCCAATGGAACTACTAGATGAAGTGTATCATATGGAATCTCGCTTCGGTCCAGTTGCAGATAGTATTAGTTTCGGTGCAAGATAGTTGCATGGTTTGTGCCCAGTGCACCATAGGCTCAGAAATCGCCGTGGAAGTTCCCGATGGTACTCCTAGGTGAAGAGGCTCAAGTGAAAGCTCGGTTCGGTCTGTTTGGAGGTAGTGCTAGTCTTGATGAAAGATAGGTGTACGGTTTGCATGGAACATACCATATTCTCAGAAAACAATTTGGACGCACCCGATAGAACTCCTAGATCATGTGTCTCATATGGAATCTCGCTTCAATTTGTTTGGAGACAGTGTTAGTTTAGGTGCAAGATTGGTGCATGGTTTGCGCATAATGGACTATAGGCTTGGAAACCTTTATGGAAGCACCCGATAATACTCCTAGGTGAAGAGGCTCAAGTGGAAGGTCGGTTCGATCTATTTGGAGATAGAGCTAATCTTGATGCAAGATAGGTGCACGGTTTGCATGGAACATACCTTATGCTAAGAAATCCATTTGGACGCAACCCAATAGAACTCCTAGATGACATGTGTCATATGGAATCTCGCTTTGGTCTGTTTGGAGACAGAGTTAGTTTTGGTAAGATAGGTACACAGTTTGCGCCTAATGCATCATAGGCTAAGAAACCATTTTGGATGCACCCGATGATACTCCTGGGTAAAGGGGCTCAAGTGGAAGCTCAGTTTGCTTTGTTTGGAGATAGTGCTAATCTTGATGCAAGATAGGTGCACGAATGGCATCGAACGTACCATATGCTTCGAAATATATTTGGAAGCACCCAATAGAACTCCTAGATGACGTGTGTCATATAGAATCTCACTTCGGTCTCTTTCGAGATAGTGTTAGTTTCGGTGCAAGATAGGTACACGGTTTGTGCCTAATGCACCATAGGCTAAGAAACTATTTTGGGCACACGCGATGGTACTCCTTGGTGAAGAGGCTCATGTGGAATCTTGGTTCTGTCTGTTTGGAGATAGTTCTAATCTTGATGCAAGATAGGTGCACAGTTTGCATGGAACATACCATATGCTCAGAAATCAATTTGGACACACCCGATGGAACTGTAGATGCACCCGATGGAACTACTAGATCAAGTGTATCATATTGAATCTCGCTTCGGTCCAGTTGGATATAGTATTAGTTTCGGTGCAAGATAGTTGCATGGTTTGTGCCCAGTGCGCCATAGTTGTGGAAGTTCCCGATGGTACTCCTAGTTGAAGAGGCTCAAGTGAAAGCTCGGTTCGGTCTGTTTGGAGATAGTGCTAATCTTCATGAAAGATAGGTGTACGGTTTGCATGGAACGTACCATATTCTCAGAAATCAATTTGGACGCACCCGATAGAACTCCTAGATCATGTGTGTCATATGGAATCTCACTTCAATCTGTTTGGAGACAGTGTTAGTTTAGGTGCAAGATTAGTGCATGGTTTGCACATAATGCACCATAGGCTCAGAAACCATTATGGAAGCACGCGATGATAATCCTAGGTGAAGAGGCTCAAGTGGAAGCTCGGTTCGATATTTTTGGAGATAGTGCTAATCTTGATGCAAGATAGGTGCACGGTTTGCATGGAACATACCATATGCTAAAAAATCCATTTAGACGCACCCCAATAGAACTCCTAGATGACATGTGTCATATAGAATCTCGCTTTGGTCTGCTTGGAGACAGAGTTAGTTTTGGTGCAAGATAGGTACACAGTTTGCGCCTAATGCATCATAGGCTAAGAAACCATTTTGGATGCACCCGATGATACTCCTGGGTAAAGGGGCTCAAGTGGAAGCTCAGTTTGCTTTGTTTGGAGATAGTGCTAATCTTGATGCAAGATAGGTGCACGAATGGCCTGGAACGTACCATATGCTTCGAAATATATTTGGAAGCACCCAATAGAACTCCTAGATGACGTGTGTCATATAGAATCTCACTTCGGTCTCTTTGGAGATAGTGTTAGTTTCGGTGCAAGATAGGTACACGGTTTGTGCCTAATGCACCATAGGCTAAGAAACTATTTGGACGCACGCGATGGTACTCCTTGGTGAAGAGGCTCTTGTGGAATCTTGGTTCTGTCTGTTTGGAGATAGTTCTAATCTTAATGCAAGATAGGTGCACGGTTTGCATGGAACATACCATATGCTCAGAAATCAATTTGGACACACCCGATGGAACTGTAGATGCACCCAATGGAACTACTAGATGAAGTGTATCATATGGAATCTCGCTTCGGTCCAGTTGCAGATAGTATTAGTTTCGGTGCAAGATAGTTGCATGGTTTGTGCCAAGTGCACCATAGGCTCAGAAATCGTTGTGGAAGTTCCCGATGGTACTCCTAGGTGAAGAGGCTCAAGTGAAAGCTCGGTTCGGTCTGTTTGGAGGTAGTGCTAGTCTTGATGAAAGATAGGTGTACCGTTTGCATGGAACATACCATATTCTCAGAAAACAATTTGGACGCACCCGATAGAACTCCTAGATCATGTGTCTCATATGGAATCTCGCTTCAATTTGTTTGGAGACAGTGTTAGTTTAGGTGCAAGATTGGTGCATGGTTTGCGCATAATGCACAATAGGCTCAGAAACCATTATGGAAGCACTCGATGATAATCCTAGGTGAAAAGGCTCAAGTGGAAGTTCGGTTCGATCTGTTTGGAGAGACTGCTAATCTTGATGCAAGATATGTGCACGGTTTGCATGGAACATACCATATGCTAAGAAATCCATTTGGACGCACCCCAATAGAACTCCTAGATGACATGTGTCATATGAAATCTCGCTTCGGTCTATTTGGAGACAGAGTTAGTTTTGGTGCAAGATAGGTACACAGTTTGCGCCTAATGCATCATAGGCTAAGAAACCATTTTGGATGCACCCGATGATAGTCCTAGGTAAAGGGGTCAAGTGGAAGCTCAGTTTGCTTTTGTTTGGAGATAGTGCTAATGTTGATGCAAGATAGGTGCACGAATTACATGGAACGTACCATATGCTTCGAAATATATTTGGAAGCACCCAATAGAACTCCTAGATGATATGTGTCGTATAGAATCTCACTTCGGTCTCTTTGGAGATAGTGTTAGTTTCGGTGCAAGATAGGTACACGGTTTGTGCCTAATGCACCATAGGCTTAGAAACTATTTTGGACGCACACGATGGTACTCCTCGGTGAAGAGGCTCAAGTGGAATCTTGGTTCTGTCTGTTGGAGATAGTTCTAATCTGATGCAAGATAGGTGCACAGTTTGCATGGAACATACCATATGCTCAGAAATCAATTTGAACAAACCCGATGGAACTAATAGATGAAGTGTATCATACGGAATCTCGCTTCGGTCCAGTTGGAGATAGTATTAGTTTTGGTGCAAGATAGTTGCATGGTTTGTGCCCAGTGCACCATAGGCTAGGAAATCGTTGTGGAAGTTCCCGATGGTACTCCTAGTTGAAGAGGCTCAAGTGAAAGCTCGGTTCGGTCTGTTTGGAGATAGTGCTAATCTTCATGAAAGATAGGTGTACGGTTCGCATTGAACATACCATATTCTCAGAAATCAATTTAGACG
>NW_018396399.1:518694-519545 GCF_000003195.3 Sorghum bicolor
AGTTAACTCATGCACCTCTCCTACAACTTCCTGATTTTAATAAGACTTTTGAGCTTGAATGTGATGCTAGTGGAATTGGTTTGGGAGGTGTTTTATTACAAGAGGGAAAACCTATTGCATATTTTAGTGAGAAATTGAGTGGGCCTGTTCTCAATTATTCAACTTATGATAAAGAACTCTATGCTCTTGTTAGAACATTAGAGACATGGCAGCATTATTTGTGGCCCAAAGAATTTATTATCCATTCTGATCATGAATCTTTGAAACATATTCGTAGTCAAGGAAAACTGAATCGTAGGCATGCAAAGTGGGTTGAATTTATTGAATCTTTTCCTTATATTATTAAGCACAAGAAAGGGAAGGAAAATATTATTGCTGATGCTTTATCACGGAGATATACTTTGCTGAATCAACTTGATTACAAGATATTTGGGTTAGAAACAATTAAAGACCAATATGTTCATGATGCTGATTTTAGAGACGTGTTGCTGCATTGTAAAGATGGAAAAGGGTGGAATAAATTCATCGTTAGTGATGGGTTTGTGTTTAGAGCTAACAAGCTATGCATTCCAGCTAGCTCTGTTCGTTTGTTGTTGTTGCAGGAAGCGCATGGAGGTGGCTTGATGGGACATTTTGGAGCAAAGAAGACCGAGGACATACTTGCTGGTCATTTCTTTTGGCCCAGGATGAAGAGAGATGTGGAGAGGTTTGTTGCTCGTTGCACAACATGTCAAAAGGCAAAGTCACGGTTAAATCCCCACGGTTTGTATTTACCTCTTCCTGTTCCTAATGCTCCTTGGGAGGATATATCTATGGATTTTGTGTTGGGACTACCCAGGACTAGGAGGGGA
>NW_018396399.1:519645-566296 GCF_000003195.3 Sorghum bicolor
CATAGGATCAGAACCATTGTGGAAGCTCCAGATGGTACTCCTAGGTGAAGAGGCTCAAGTGAAAGCTCGGTTCGGTCTGTTTGGAGATTGTGCTAATCTTGATGAAAGATAGGTGTACGGTTTGCATGGAACGTACCATATTCTCAGAAATCAATTTGGACACACCCGATAGAACTCCAAGATCATCTGTGTCATATGGAATCTCACTTCAATCTGTTTGGAGACAGTGTTAGTTTAGGTGTAAGATTGGTGCATGGTTTGTGCATAATGCACCATAGGCTCAAAAACCATTATGGAAGCACTCGATGATAATCCGAGGTGAAGAGGCTCAAGTGGAAGGTCGGTTCGATCTGTTTGGAGAGACTGCTAATCTTGGTGCAAGATAGGTGCAAGGTTTGCATGGAACAGACCATATGCTAAGAAATCCATTTGGACGCACCCCAATAGAACTCCTAGATGACATGTGTCATATGGAATCTCGCTTCGGTCTATTTGGAGACAGAGTTAGTTTTGGTGCAAGATAGGTACACAGTTTGCGCCTAATGCATCATAGGCTAAGAAACCATTTTGGATGCACCCGATGATACTCCTAGGTAAAGGGGCTCAAGTGGAAGCTTAGTTTGCTTTTGTTTGGAGATAGTGCTAATGTTGATGCAAGATAGGTGCACGAATTACATGGAACGTACCATATGCTTCGAAATATATTTGGAAGCACCCAATAGAACTACTAGATGATATGTGTCGTATAGAATCTCACTTCGGTCTATTTGGAGATAGTGTTAGTTTCTCTGCAAGATAGGTACACGGTTTGTGCCTAATGCACCATAGGCTAAGAAACTATTTTGGACGCACACGATGGTACTCCATGGTGAAGAGGCTCAAGTGGAATCTTGGTTCTGTCTGTTTGGAGATAGTTCTAATCTTGATGCAAGATAGGTGCACGGTTTGCATGGAACATACCATATGCTCGAAATCAATTTGGACAAACCCGATGAAACTGTAGATGCACCCGATGGAACTACTAGATGTAGTGTATCATATGGAATCTCGCTTCGGTCCAGTTGGAGATAGTATTAGTTTCAGTGCAAGATAGTTGCATGGTTTGTGCCCAGTGCACCATAGGCTTAGAAATCGTTGTGGAAGTTCCCGATGGTACTCCTAGATGAAGAGGCTCAAGTGAAAGCTCGGTTCGGTCTGTTTGGAGATAGTGCTAATCTTGATGAAAGATAGGTGTATGGTTTGCATGGAACGTACCATATTCATAGAAATCAATTTGGACGCACCCGATAGAACTCCTAGATCATGTGTGTCATATGGAATCTCGCTTCAATCTGTTTGGAGACAGTGTTAGTTTAGGTGCAAGATTTTTGCATGGTTTGCGCATAATGCACCATTGCCTCAGAAACCATTATGGAAGCACCCGATGATAATCCTAGGTGAAGAGGCTCAAGTGGAAGGTCGGTTCGATCTGTTTGGAGATAGTGCTAATCTAGATGCAAGATAGGTGCACGGTTTGCATGGAACATACCATATGCTAAGAAATCCATTTGGACGCACCCCAATAGAACTCCTAGATGACATGTGTCCTATGGAATCTCGCTTCGGTCTGTTTGGAGACAGAGTTAGCTTTGGTGCAAGATAGGTACACAGTTTGCGCCTAATGCATCATAGGCTAAGAAACCGTTTTGGATGCACCCGATGATACTCCAGGGTAAAGGGGCTCAAGTGGAAGCTCAGTTTGCTTTTGTTTGGAGATAGTGCTAATCTTGATGCAAGATAGGTGCACGAATTGCATGGAACGTACCATATGCTTCAAAATATATTTGGAAGCATCCAATAGAACTCCTAGATGTCGTGTGTCATATGGAATCTGTTAGGTCTCTTTGGAGATAGTGTTAGTTTCGGTGCAAGATAGGTACACGGTTTGTGCCTAATGCACCATAGGCTTAGAAACTATTTTGGACGCACACGATGGTATTCCTCGGTGAATAGGCTCAAGTGGAATCTTGGTTCTGTCTGTTTGGAGATAGTTCTAATCTTGATGCAAGATAGGTGCACAGTTTGCATGGAACATACCATATGCTCAGAAATCAATTTGGACAAACCCGATGGAACTAATAGATGAAGTGTATCATATGGAATCTCGCTTCAGTCCAGTTGTAGATAGTAATAGTTTTGGTGTAAGATAGTTGCATGGTTTGTACCCAGTGGACCATAGGCTCAGAATCGTTGTGGAAGTTCCCGATGGTACTCCTAGTTGAAGAGGCTCAAGTGAAAGCTCGGTTCGGTCTGTTTGGAGATAGTGCTAATCTTGATGAAAGATAGTTGCACGCTTTGCATGGAACATACCATATGCTTAGAAATCAATTTGGACAAACGTGATGGAACTGTAGATGCAACCGATGGAACTACTAGATGAAGTGTAGCATATGGAATCTCACTTCAGTCCAGTTGGAGATAGTATTAGTTTCGGTGCAAGATAGTTGCATGGTTTGTGCCCAGTGCACCATAGGCTCAGAAATCATTGTGGAAGTTCCCGATGGTACTCCTAGGTGAAGAGGCTCAAGTGAAAGTTTGGTTCGGTCTATTTGGAGATAGTGCTAATCTTGATGAAAGATAGGTGTACAGTTTGCATGGAACGTACCATATTCTCATAAATCAATTTGGACGCACCCGATAGAACTCCTATATCATGTTTGTCATATGGAATCTCGCTTCAATATGTTTGGAGACAGTGTTAGTTTAGGTGCAAGATTGGTGCATGGTTTGCGCATAATGCACAATAGGCTCAGAAACCATTATGGAAGCACTCGATGATAATCCTAGGTGAAAAGGCTCAAGTGGAAGTTCGGTTCGATCTGTTTGGAGAGACTGCTAATCTTGATGCAAGATATGTGCACGGTTTGCATGGAACATACCATATGCTAAGAAATCCATTTGGACGCACCCCAATAGAACTCCTAGATGACATGTGTCATATGAAATCTCGCTTCGGTCTATTTGGAGACAGAGTTAGTTTTGGTGCAAGATAGGTACACAGTTTGCGCCTAATGCATCATAGGCTAAGAAACCATTTTGGATGCACCCGATGATAGTCCTAGGTAAAGGGGCTCAAGTGGAAGCTCAGTTTGCTTTTGTTTGGAGATAGTGCTAATGTTGATGCAAGATAGGTGCACGAATTACATGGAACGTACCATATGCTTCGAAATATATTTGGAAGCACCCAATAGAACTCCTAGATGATATGTGTCGTATAGAATCTCACTTCGGTCTATTTGGAGATAGTGTTAGTTTCTCTGCAAGATAGGTACACGGTTTGTGCCTAATGCACCATAGGCTAAGAAACTATTTTGGACGCACACGATGGTACTCCATGGTGAAGAGGCTCAAGTGGAATCTTGGTTCTGTCTATTTGGAGATAGTTCTAATCTTGATGCAAGATATGTACACGGTTTGCATGGAACATACCATTTGCTCAGAAATCAATTTGGACAAACTCGATGGAACTGTAGATGCACCCGATGGAACTACTAGATGTAGTGTATCATATGGAATCTCGCTTCGGTCCAGTTGGAGATAGTATTAGTTTCAGTGCAAGATAGTTGCATGGTTTGTGCCCAGTGCACCATAGGCTTAGAAATCGTTGTGGAAGTTCCCGATGGTACTCCTAGATGAAGAGGCTCAAGTGAAAGCTCGGTTCGGTCTGTTTGGAGATAGTGCTAATCTTGATGAAAGATAGGTGTATGGTTTGCATGGAACGTACCATATTCATAGAAATCAATTTGGACGCACCCGATAGAACTCCTAGATCATGTGTGTCATATGGAATCTCGCTTCAATCTGTTTGGAGACAATGTTAGTTTAGGTGCAAGATTTTTGCATGGTTTGCGCATAATGCACCATTGGCTCAGAAACCATTATGGAAGCACCCGATGATAATCCTAGGTGAAGAGGCTCAAGTGGAAGGTCGGTTCGATCTGTTTGGAGATAGTGCTAATCTAGATGCAAGATAGGTGCACGGTTTGCATGGAACATACCATATGCTAAGAAATCCATTTGGACGCACCCCAATAGAACTCCTAGATGACATGTGTCCTATGGAATCTCGCTTCGGTCTGTTTGGAGACAGAGTTAGCTTTGGTGCAAGATAGGTACACAGTTTGCGCCTAATGCATTATAGGCTAAGAAACCATTTTGGATGCACCCGATGATACTCCAGGGTAAAGGGGCTCAAGTGGAAGCTCAGTTTGCTTTTGTTTAGAGATAGTGCTAATCGTGATGCAAGATAGGTGCACGAATTACATGGAACATACCATATGCTTTGAAATGTATTTGGAAGCACCCAATAGAACTCCTAGATGACGTGTGTCATATAGAATCTCACTTCGGTCTCTTTGGAGATAGTGTTAGTTTTGGCGCAATATAGGTACACTGTTTGTGTCTATTTGTCACACCCATATTTTAAGAACAAAATAGGATACATAAAAGACTCATATGTGCCCCAGAAACAGTCGCACACATAAGTAGAGAAATCTCAAATGTACCATTGCAGTGTTTATTACATGGGACTGATAGGAAAATCTACCCCCCTTAAAGAAAGACTTGCTGAGGGGCAACATAAAGAAACTGGTATAGTCCCCCCCGGTGAATTTACTAGCATAGGGGTTTTCATTGCAACTAGTGGGATGCTATGAACTCTAACAAATGCTTGTGATATGAATGTATGCGAAGCTCCAGAATCAAATAAAACTGTAGCAGGGATAGAGTTGATGCTGAACGTACCCATCATAATCTCTGGTCCCTCCTGAACTGTCTCTGTAGCCACATTATTCACTGTTGCCACATAAGAAGTAGACTTCTGGTTGCTGTTCGGCTTGTTGAGCTTCTCCGGGCAATCATATGACATGTGTCCCTCTTTCCCACTACGAAAACACCTTGTAGGAGTGTTAGAAGCACTTCTTTTCATGGAGGTGGCATTTGAGTTCCCCGAGCGAGGTGTCTGTTGACCATGCTGCTGTTGATTATGGTTACGTTGTTGGAATGGAGGACGTTGGTTCCCACTCTGTGATTGATTCTGGAAACGCTGAGGTTGCTGGTTGCGGTTCCACTGACTAACTGGTCCTTGGAACCTCTGCTGATAGCCTTGCTGAGAACTAAAACGCTGACGGATGTTACTTCCAGAGCCTTGTGCCAGCATCCTTCTCTTCTTATCCTGACCCTTACGCATATTATCAAGCACAATGGCACGATTCACAAGGGCCTGGAAGGTAGGATAGGTGTTTCTTGCCAGCTGCAACCGGAGTTCATAGTACAAGCCTTTCATGAACAAGCGCTGCTTATCAGCATCTTCCCTGACTTCAGTCGGGGCATAGCGGGCCAACTGTTCAAACGTGTCATGATATTCTGCCACAGTCATGGAGCCCATCCTGAGTGATCTGAATTCTTCTTGCTTGAGCTCCATCATTCCCTCATTTATATGTCGAGCTCTAAAGTCTCTACAGAATTCCAGCCATGTGACATGAGGAGCATTGTTGGGACGAGTAGCCTGATATGACTCCCACCATGTCTGAGCTGCCCCCTGAAGCTGTCCAGAAGCATACAACACCTTCTCCAAGTCATTGCACTATGCTATGTTCAGTTGCCTCTCCACAGCACGTAACCAATCATCTGCCTCCATGGGATCAGCTGAGTGTGTAAATACCAGAGGTCTTCCCTTCATAAACTCCCCACGCTTATCCCTCACATGAACAGGTGGTGGTGTTGGTGGAGGTTGCTGCTGTAAGTGCTGCATGAAGACGTGCATCATCTCATTTTGGGTTTGCATGAGTTCCTCCACAGTAATTGGGGCATTGCCACCATTGCCATTGCCACGGCCTCTGCCTCTGCCTCTTCCCCTTGCTGCCATCTGCATTCTAAGGTATATAAACATATCTTAGTAATGTCCAACATGACAATTACAAGAGTTAACGGAATCTGAAATTTTCTGGGTAACATCTAACATCAGCAGACCAGAAAATCAGTCATATCTCGAGTTCCAGAATTCAAAAGAATACATGCTGTACACCGTTGGAAATATAATGAAATTGTCTACAACTTTCATTTAGATCATATTACCAGATTCCAAAGTTAGGTTAATCAAAAACTGGGTACAACCGAAACTGTTCCAGAATTCTAGACTGCGCAGAAACCTCAAATTTAAACAGTCATAACTCACAGCTCATAATAGATAATATGGTCATTCTTGCGGAATTGGAAAGATATGAAAGTCTACTTGTTCCCAGAAAAATTTAATGAACATTGCACAAACAGAATTTGATTTATACCAGAATCTTTGCAGACTGCTCCAGAAAACAGCAAAGGACAGAAACAGGATATGACCCCAAACCACTATTTATTCATGTTCTTACTTAAGGTTCTTAACTAGGGAACTTGTGGATATGCCCACAAGGTTCCAGCACTCATTACAAAAATCCAAATCAAGCATAAGCATAATAACAAACCAAACCAAGCATCAAAAGTTCACACTTCAAGCATTGACTCAACTTACGGTACTAACGTTCTCTTCCTATTAAGGGTAAAGATTCTATAACTCCTATTTCAGTGACATTAGAAGGTGGTAAGAAAAGTTCTAAAAGCATATTCAAAGCAAGGAGTGGGGATGAGAACAAGTCTTTAAAATAAGCAACAATGTGAAGATGAATAGGATATAGTGTAGAAGAAAATATCAAGGTTTATAGAGCAAGGATTTTATAGCAATTTCAAAACCTTAAGACGGCCAATTTCTAACTAGGCTTGCGTCCGACAGTCAACAAAGCTTTGATACCAATTTGTCACACCCATATTTTAAGAACAAAATAGGATGCATAAAAGACTCATATGTGCCCCAGAAACAGTCGCACACATAAGTAGACAAATCTCAAATGTACGATTGCAGTGTTTATTACATAGCGGAATAATAATAAATCACATAGTCTCATACAAAAATGATAGCATGAAGTAAACAACGCTCTCGACGGAAGCTCCACATAGGGACACTGTTGACTGGTTGACTCCAAACCTAGTACTCATAACGGTAATCCTCATTCCAGTCATCTTCATTATCATATCCTGAGGTGTTGGAAAATTGCAAGAGTGAGCACATATCGTACTCAACAAGTATAACCAGGGGTTCATGAGGCTCAAATAGCGGACACTGGTTTGACTGCATTTAGCTTTTAATAGTTGATAGCATGTTTAATCATTGGATAGCAAATGTCAAGGTAGCATATTAAATCCCATAACCACATGATCAATGTATACAAGAATTAAGAATAACACATATAAACAACATAATAAACCATCATTTATCATCATTAATCATGTTCATCTGTGTCTATCTATTCCGTCAGTTTTCCGGGCCGCCCGTATCCGTGGGCACGGCTAGTATACCAGATTTAACACTCTACAGAGGTTGTACATCTTTACCCATGAGTCGTGATTTACCCTTTCGCCCGAGGTGATCAGCCTCTTAACCCACTACCAAGGAAGGTCGGCAGGGTTCACTATGAAGTCTTTCAAAGGTTTGTCTAACATGTTAGGGCTGCAAGGTTTCCTTTGCGCGCAGATATAGATACCCCCCTTCCAAATGGCACAATGACGCGCAGCCTATACACATAAGGACAGGGGCTCGCACTATACCCAAAACGGTTCAGCCCCTCCGCCCTTTCGGGTAACCTCTAACAAGCTAGAAAAATTACTCATACTTGACTAAAGCCAGAGCCATATAGCCCTCACGGTTGTACGAGTTGTCCCAGTTTTTGCCAAGGGATAAGTCCTTATGGAGGGTCAAGATCAATCCAGCAAAAGCCAGAGTTCTTTCCACCCTTTATATTCAAGTTGCTAGAAAGCTTATTTTATTGTTTATTGTATATTCAAATATTCATGTTACAAGATCTGATGAGGACATCAACACCAGCGATACATCCTCTCCTACATCCTCTCCGACACAACCTATAGCTGGTCCTACATCTCCGACACAACCTATAGCTGGTCCTACATCCTCTCCGACACAACCTATAGCTGGTCCTCTTACTCGTGCTCGTGCCCGTCAACTCAACCTTCAAGTAAGTTCAGTTTTAAACTCTTGTCAATCATATTTAGACAATGGAGACACGTGCACTTTCGTGTTGCTCAGGAATAATGGACAAGATCAGCAAGGGAAGGTTCAACTGCATTCAGAATTTGAGGCAACACCAACTTCAAGGGCTGATTGCATATGGGAAGAGTGATAACTTAATAAAGGTGATTGGAGATCAGGTCCAAGCCTCCACAACATCCTCTATCAAGTTACCACGTCGCTTCTAAAGCAAGGAAACAAAGAGTCCAAACCCAACACGTTTTGGGAGTTGGATTCGGACTGGAAAATAACTCTAACTTGTATGGATCACCACAGCGTCATATGGACTCCAACTGGGACGTTCCTATACTTGTTGGAAAGCTCATGAAGTCTACTTTCCAATGGGTCCAACCACATATCTATGCAGTTTATGAGTCGGGCGCAGTCCTTGTTTTCGTGCCGACACCTTTTTCTGTTTTGGTGCTGCGTCACCCTATTTTGGACCAATGGCCCATGTATCAAGTTGAGTCCATTAGGGACGCGTCCTAGGGTTGGAGGACGACTCTAGCACCCCTTTGGTCGTCCTCCCCTCTATTTATTTACATCTAGAGCCGCCATGAACAACTGGGTTTTGATTAGATAAAGTTTAGCTTTCGCTACTTGCTTGTAAACGCGCGTGCTGATCCAGCCGCCCGTCTTCTTGTTTTCGAAACCCCACTTCATTAGAGATTGAGTTTGAAACCTTCATTTACATCTAGTAATTTAGTACTTGTTCTACTTGTTCTTGCTGGTTCTTCGATTGCTTGCAGGACGAGTGCCCTAGTGGCCGGGTGTTGCGCTCCACAAGATCGTGACAGCCATTGGAGGCGGTGTATCGGTTGCTAAGACGCGGCCTTGGAAGGCTGTAGTCGGGCCGTGAACGTCATCTCCATTCACTAATCGAGTTATCCAGCGCCTCTCATCGAAAGATCGGGCGAAAACCCTAGTGGGTTCACATCAGTTGGTAATCAGAGCAAGGTTCTTCGGTGAGAGACTTCTAATCCTTTGCTGTTTTTAATTAATTTCCTATAGTCCAGAAAAGCCAAAAAAAATATAGTAGATTAGTTTTTCCATAATCCTATTAAACATTTGTGCCTTGGCTAGTACCGTTTTAGTTAGGGCCTTTTGAATTTGCGTTGCTTCGGTTTGTGTCGAGTTGCCGGTCTTAGTGTCTAGTCCTTTAGAGTTTCGAGTTCTTGTCACCATCTATACACAGCCGAGTATTACCATATCTTCTCTCTGTCGAATCTGTTGTGAAGTCCGAATTGAACTGTGATCCAAAAAGAAAGATAACTCCATACTTGTTCGGCCTTACTCTAGAGAGAGAGAGTGTGTGTGTGTGTGTAGCGAATTGCTCTTATGTATTCCTTTGTTCATATAATCAGTTTTTGAGGTTGCCCAAAAAAAAGAAAAAAAAAGAAAAGAGAAAAGATTCAAAAGAAAAAAAAGGGGGCTGTTTTTCATATTGATTTTAGGTTTCTTCCACCTTGTTTTCGGGGGTGTGCTGTGGTTTTCCTTTGTGTCTAGGCTCGCGTCTCTAGCACGGTCTAGCCTAGGACCAGCACAGTACCATCGTCGAACGCTTATTCAGCTCGCTTTTATAACTAACGTGGTGCTAGTTCGTTCCTTGTTTCAGCCCACCTATAGTTCCACATACTCTACAGCTTGACAGGTCTTGTGCTGCAGCACCGATACACTTCATCCATTGCTGTACACTTGTTGGCAGACGACCCCTCCTGTCAAGCAAGGTAAGAATTGGTAAGAACTTGTGTTACAGGTTGAGTGTGAGCGACTTGCTGTAGCTACATCCTAGTAGTTGTAGGGCTTTTATTTCTTCACTTGCCTTTTTGTTGTCTTTGTCTTTGAACCATGCCAGGGGTAGATGATGGTAACGAAACACCACTTACACCTCGCACTAAGGGCATCATACAACATTTTGAAAGGAAAGTGAAGCTGCACACAGAGGGACTTGATAACGACTTGCAGGTGACGAATGAAAAGCTGGGGCAGTTGGAGGCTACGCAGATTGCCACAAACAACAAGCTCACAAGTTTGGAGGAATCCGTTGCTAGTGTGGACAAAAGCCTTGCTGCTCTCCTAAGGCGATTTGATGCTTTCCACACCGAAGATAAAGAGAAGCATAAAGAAGAAAAGGAGGGAGATCGAGAGCACGGTAGTCATGAAGATGACTACACTGGTGATACTGAACATGATGATCAAGACACTCGTGATCGACGTCGCCTTCGTCACAACCGTAGAGGTATGGGTGGCAACCGCCGACGTGAGGTACACAATAATGATGATGCTTTCAGTAAGATTAAATTTAAGATACCTCCTTTTGATGGTAAATATGACCCTGATGCTTACATCACTTGGGAGATTGCTGTTGATCAAAAGTTTGCATGTCATGAATTTCCTGAGACTACACGTGTTAGGGCTGCAACTAGTGAGTTTACAGATTTTGCATCTGTTTGGTGGATAGAATATGGAAAGAAAAATCCTAATAACTTACCTAGAACTTGGGATGCGCTGAAAAGGGCCATGAGAGCTAGATTTGTTCCATCTTACTATGCGCGTGATATGATAAATAAGTTGCAGCAGTTAAGACAAGGTGCTAAAAGTGTAGAAGAATATTATCAGGAATTACAAACGGGTATGTTGCGTTGTAACCTAGAGGAGGATGAGGAACCGGCTATGGCTAGATTTTTGGGTGGGTTAAATCGAGAAATTCAGGACATCCTCGCTTACAAAGAATACAATAATGTAACCCATTTGTTTCATCTTGCTTGTAAAGCTGAAAGGGAAGTGCAGGGACGACGTGCTAGCGCAAGGAGTAATATTTCTGCAGGGAAGGCTAATTCATGGCAGCAACACATGGCTTCAACTCCATCTACACGTATTTCTACTCCATCATCTAGTGACAAGGCTCGAGCTGCCCCCACCAATTCAGTTGCGAAGACGATGCAAAAGCCTGCTGCGAGTACTTCATCCGTGGCATCGACGGGTAGAACAAGCAACATACAATGTCACCGGTGCAAGGGATATGGGCACATGATGCGTGACTGCCCAAACAAGCGAGTTATGATTGTCAGGGATGATGGTGAGTACTCATCTGCTAGTGATTTTGATGAGGATACACTTGCACTGCTTGCGACTGACCATTATGAGAGCTTGATCGTGCAGCGAGTGCTTAGTGCACAAATGGAGATGGCGGAACAAAATCAGCGACACATTTTATTCCAAACAAAGTGTGTCATCAAAGAGCGTTCTTGTCGCATGATCATTGATGGAGGTAGCTGCAACAACTTGGCAAGCAGCGATATGGAGCAGAAGCTTGCCCTCAACACCAAACCACACCCGCATCCCTACTACATCCAATGGCTGAACAACAGTGGTAAGGCAAAGGTAACTAGACTTGTGAGAATTAATTTTTCCATCGGATCCTACAAAGATATTGTTGAATGTGATGTTGTGCCTATGCAAGCTTGTAACATTCTGCTAGGTAGACCTTGGCAATTTGATAGAGATTCTATGCATCATGGTAGATCAAATCAGTATTCTTTTCTATACCATGATCGCAAAATTGTGTTGCATCCTATGTCCCCTGAAACTATTATGCAAACTGATGTTGCTAGGGCTACTAAAGCAAAGAGCAAGAGCAATAAAAATGATAAATCTGTAATTGGTAACAAAGATGAGATAAAACTGAAAGGACGTTGTATGATAGCTACCAAATCAGATATTAATGAGTTCAATGCATCCACTTCTGTTGCTTATGCTTTGATATGCAAGGATGCTTTGATTTCAATTGAGGATATGCAATGTTCTTTGCCCCCTGCTGTTGCTAACGTTTTGCAGGAGTATTCTGATGTGTTTCCAAGTGAGGTACCAGCGGGGCTGCCTCCACTACGCGGGATTGAGCACCAAATTGATCTTATTCCTGGAGCAGTTTTGCCAAATCGTGCACCATACAGGACAAACCTGGAGGAAACAAAGGAAATTCAGTGACAAGTGCAAGAACTACTAGACAAAGGTTATGTCCGAGAATCTCTTAGTCCTTGTGCTGTTCCAGTAATTTTAGTGCCTAAGAAAGATGGAACATGGCGTATGTGTGTTGATTGTAGAGCTATTAATAATATCACCATTCGATATCGACACCCTATTCCACGATTAGATGATATGCTAGATGAACTGAGTGGTGCTGTTGTGTTTTCAAAAGTTGATTTACGTAGTGGGTACCACCAGATTCGTATGAAATTGGGAGATGAATGGAAAACTGCTTTCAAAACTAAGTTCGGTTTGTATGAGTGGTTAGTCATGCCTTTTGGGTTAACTAATGCACCTAGTACTTTCATGAGATTAATGAACGAGGTTTTGCGTGATTTCATTGGGGATTTTGTTTGGTTGCATTTGCGAAAAGATAGATTTCCAGAACTGAGAAAATCCAAATTGATGCCTAGAGCTTATGGTCCTTTTAAAGTGCTGCAACGAATTAATGAGAATGCATATAAGTTTGATCTTCCTGCAGATTTTGGGGTTAGTCCCACATTTAACATTGCAGATTTGAAGCCTTATTTGGGTGAGGAAGATGAGCTTGAGTCGAGGATGACTCAAACGCAAGAAAGGGAGGATGATGAGGACATCAACACCAGCGATACATCCTCTCCTACATCCTCTCCGACACAACCTATAGCTGGTCCTACATCCTCTCCGACACAACCTATAGCTGGTCCTCTTACTCGTGCTCGTGCCCGTCAACTCAACCTTCAAGTAAGTTCAGTTTTAAACTCTTGTCAATCATATTTAGACAATGGAGACACGTGCACTTTCGTGTTGCTCAGGAATAATGGACAAGATCAGCAAGGGAAGGTTCAACTGCATTCAGAATTTGAGGCAACACCAACTTCAAGGGCTGATTGCATATGGGAAGAGTGATAACTTAACAAAGGTGATTGGAGATCAGGTCCAAGCCTCCACAACATCCTCTATCAAGTTACCACGTCGCTTCTAAAGCAAGAAAACAAAGAGTCCAAACCCAACACGTTTTGGGAGTTGGATTCGGACTGGAAAATAACTCTAACTTGTATGGATCACCACAGCGTCATATGGACTCCAACTGGGACGTTCCTATACTTGTTGGAAAGCTCATGAAGTCTACTTTCCAATGGGTCCAACCACATATCTATGCAGTTTATGAGTCGGGCGCAGTCCTTGTTTTCGTGCCGACACCTTTTTCTGTTTTGGTGCTGCGTCACCCTATTTTGGACCAATGGCCCATGTATCAAGTTGAGTCCATTAGGGACGCGTCCTAGGGTTGGAGGACGACTCTAGCACCCCTTTGGTCGTCCTCCCCTCTATTTATTTACATCTAGAGCCGCCATGAACAACTGGGTTTTGATTAGATAAAGTTTAGCTTTCGCTACTTGCTTGTAAACGCGCGTGCTGATCCAGCCGCCCGTCTTCTTGTTTTTGAAACCCCACTTCATTAGAGATTGAGTTTGAAACCTTCATTTACATCTAGTAATTTAGTACTTGTTCTACTTGTTCTTGCTGGTTCTTCGATTGCTTGCAGGACGAGTGCCCTAGTGGCCGGGTGTTGCGCTCCACAAGATCGTGACAGCCATTGGAGGCGGTGTATCGGTTGCTAAGACGCGGCCTTGGAAGGCTGTAGTCGGGTCGTGAACGTCATCTCCATTCACTAATCGAGTTATCCAGCGCCTCTCATCGAAAGATCGGGCGAAAACCCTAGTGGGTTCACATCAAGATCATGGATTAATAATCAAGCACTAGCAAGAACTACCAAATGCATATCCAAAATAGGTAACAAGGAATCCAGGATAACAATCATCTATGATTTTGCTAAGGTCATCAAGGTGGACACATGCATATGATATATATTGTATTAATTGTGTATAGGTAACAAGGATGATCCTAAGTTATACTTGCCTTGATCAAAGCTCTCCTGAGCCTGCTGGTCTTCAAAGGCTTGGTCTTGATCACCAACGTACGACTCACCGTCTATTCCCAAACAGCAATCAACAACACAGAATCCAATGTAGACAATCATACACGAAGCAAACAAGCTATTATTAGAACAATACACCAAACAGTAGTAAAACAAATATAAAAGTTTACCAAAATATTCTACGCAGCACTACGATCACAGAAACGTAAAGTTCACGAAAATCGGAATTAAAACGGAGAAGTTATGCATTTTCCAAGATTTCCTATAGAGAAGTAATTAATTAAATGCTACTGCAGAATTAAAAAGTTTCAAAACAGTAAACTAATACTTCTAATATGTAGAGATCGTAAATACGAATCTAACAAAATTTGAATGGACAAAAACGGAGTTAAAATGAGTATTTTATGACCAAATCAATTTCAATGGAAAAACGGTAAATAACAGAAAGCGTATTTTCACCTAAACCGAACCAGAATACGCTTTTAGAAAATGAAAGCGTAAATCGGAAATACGCAAAGGGACCGCGGGTTAATTTGTAAAAGAAAGCAGGGACTCTTTAGAAAGATTTCCAGCCGAAGAGGTATCTTTGTTTCTGAGCCGTCGATCTCCAAACGGACGGTCCAGGGCGCTCCGAGGGGGCAGCGGCGGGCCGGCGGCCGGCTCCCTGCTCCGGCGCAGTGGTGGCCATGGCCGGAGCCCTCGAAGCTCACCGGCGCCGCTGATCTTCCGTTTCCGGTCGCTAGGGATCAAAAGAAAAATGCCGGGCTGTGGGGGTATAAACCCCTATACCCTCATGGGCCTATATGGGCCGCACCATCAGAGGTGGCTCGGCCCACAAGATGAAGACGTGCGGCGCACGACTGGTCGGCGTGCACCGCAAGGCTACAAGATTTTGTACCAAATAGGATACTTTGCTTGTAACTCTGTCCCTTCAGGATATATAAGGAGGGGCAGGAGTCCCCTAGAGGACACATCAGATCATATTCTCTCAACACAAATCAATACAACCAGACGCAGGACGTAGGTATTACGCCAACTCGGCGGCCGAACCTGGATAAAAAGCTTGTCCGTGTCTTGCGTCACCATCGAGTTCGTAGTTTGCGCACCGTCTACCGATAAACTACTACCGTGGGTATACCCCAAGGTAGACTGCCGACCAGCTTTCGTCGACAGTGGCGCGCCAGATAGGGGGTGTGCGTACAGCTCTTCCGACGAACAAGATGGCCATCATCCCCGACTTGGCGGCCATGGCGGGCGACTTCACGTTCACCGTCAGCTTCAACAACTTCACCGCCATGACCACGGAGGAGGTGTAGATCCGATCTGCGCCAACCACTTCTTCATCGACGTCGGCGGCGGCTTCAACCACGCTGGCTACGACTCCGACTACTCCAGCAACGTCTCCGACCACGCCGACAACGCGTCACCCGCTTCCCTGCTACAAAGAGAGGCATATCGACAACACCGACCTGCTCGGGCCATCGACCAAATTGTTTAGCCTACTTGCTCTGACCACCAGTCGCAATAATAATCGCCGCGAAGAACGACGCTCCGACAACAGCGACCACCGTCATGACAAGTCGAAAAGCTCGAGGGCCGGACAATTTTGTCGTCACCGACTAGACTTTCATCCAAAGATAAGTACACTTCTAATATCTTATTTATTTTTGGCATAATATTTTTTATTATCCTTCAAAAACAACTTTTTGTTTAGCCACACTAGTTTTTTCTCCTACACGAGCTTTCCAGAGCCGATACTGTCTCCGACTCCTCCCTACACGTGCACGAGATCCGCCCTCTGCGTTCCGGGTGGTCGGCAGTAGCTCCCTGGCGAGGCTGGCAATCCCACGCGTGTCTAGGTTCCGCACCTCATGCTGATTGTTGGCTAGACCAGAGCTGGTACAAGCTCTAGGATGAATTAACTACTTGTGCTAATTTTATAACAAAAAATCTAAAACTTATCTCAGTACTGATTTTTATCAAAAGTTTATTTATACATCATGTACTACCTATTCTTTATATTTATTTTTCAGGGGTTTGGCCCAGTCGACAAGCTACGCTCGGGGACTCGTCGACTATTCCCTACGCTGTGCCCGGGGACTGCTCCGACCACCGAGCACGTTTACGTTCCCAACCACGCTCGGGGACTTGTCGACTACTCTCTATGCTGTGCTCGAAGACTGTGCCGACCACCGAGCACGTTTACGTTCCCAACCACGCTCGGGGACTTGTCCACCGGTCCCTACGCCGTGCTCGGGGACTGTGCCGACCACCGAGCACTATACGCTCGGGGACTGGTCGACCAGCTCACCAATTTAAGAACTTGGGGACTGCACCGACCACCGAGCACTATACGCTCGGGGACTGGTCGACCAGCCCACCAATTTGAGAATTCGGGGACTGTACCGACCACCGAGCGTTATATGCTCGGAGACTGGTCGATTAGTCTATTCAATTGCAGACGAGCATGATATGCTCGGGGACTGGTAAATTCAATTTTATAGACCTTGCTACAAGGCTCATACTTCGCCTTCCAGCAAGCTCGGGGACTACATCGGTACGATGCATCTGGCGATGCATCTCAGTTTCAGAATTTCTTTGAGGACTTTTCTTTTGACCCTGGCACCACGTGCCTACGTCACCTACTACCAGGCTCGGGGACTAAGTGGGCACACTTCACCTTGCGGTGAATATGCTTGCTTTTTTGAGGTCTATACTTTTTAGAAAAGTAAAGTGGGCACACTTCACCAGGAAAAAATCTTTTTTAGAGCACCATGCATTCTTCGAACAACCTGCTTCTTCGATGTCAATGTTGATGAACTGTCTTTTGAGTTGGTCAAAATACCGTTGCAACTGTTTGGGCGACTTTCCTGCTTATTGAAGACGTCAAGCCTCACTGATCGAAGAAGCTCAAGACGGCGTGTTACATCATAATACATGGTGCTCGGGGACTAGCTGTGGGGGTATAAACCCCTATACCCTCATGGGCCTATATGGGCCGCACCATCAGAGGTGGCTCGGCCCACAAGATGAAGACGTGCGGCGCACGACTGGTCGGCGTGCACCGCAAGGCTACAAGATTTTGTACCAAATAGGATACTTTGCTTGTAACTCTGTCCCTTCAGGATATATAATGAGGGGCAGGAGTCCCCTAGAGGACACATCAGATCATATTCTCTCAACACAAATCAATACAACCAGACGCAGGACGTAGGTATTACGCCAACTCGGCGGCCGAACCTGGATAAAAAGCTTGTCCGTGTCTTGCGTCACCATCGAGTTCGTAGTTTGCGCACCGTCTACCGATAAACTACTACCGTGGGTATACCCCAAGGTAGACTGCCGACCAGCTTTCGTCGACACGGGCGGAAGAGAAGCTCACCCCGAGCTCACCTATGGGGTCGGCTCGGCCTGGGAAGGAGCAGAGAGGGTTGGCGAGCTCCGAGCTCTCGGCGAGATCGCGACCTTGAAGAAAACGGCAGCTAGGGTTGCTAAATCGTGCGGAGATACAAAGGGGAAGCTGCAGGGTTGGGGAGGACGTTTTATAGCGCTCGGTTGACGCATTAGGCAAGGAATATCCCGCGGATTTCGAGATTGAGTCGGTCGGGGGGGGGGAAGGAAATCCTTCTCGGTCATGATGAGGACATGAGTACCATCAATAGAAGAGGACAAGCTTGAGTCGAGGACGACTCAAATGCAAGAAGGGGAGGATGATGAGGACATGAGCACCATCAATACATCCACGCCTCAGATTCATATGCATGATAACTCAACTATCTAGAATAATGAGGAGGAACCGCAAGGAAGCATATTCACGATGGGCTAAATTTAGACTGCAGAAGGGTCTCAACTTGTGGTGGCCACCAAGACTACATACGGTGACCGATTTTGTTGTTCAAATACACGGTGGAAAGCTTATGAAGTCTATTTTCACATGGATCTAGTCCCATGTCCATATCTATAATGAGGCGGCCGCAATCGTCGAGTTACTCCAGAGACCTTTCTGTGGACAGCTTCATTCAATAAGAAACTCCATGCATGCATGATATGGATATTATTGTTTTCTTTTGTTTTTAGTGAGTCGAGGGATTAGCACCGCACACTCTGGTTGCTCTCTCTTGTACATAAAGGCTTCTACAGCCAGAGACAGAAGGCGGGTTTTGTTTTGTTGTAAGTTTAGCCATTGCTACTTCCTTGTAGACGCATGTGTCGACTAGACCATCTGTTCTACTTGATTCAAAACCCCATATTGTTATCGTGATTCATATCAGATCGTTCTTGTATTATTTGGCAATTGAGTGCCTGTTCTATCTGTTCTTGCATGTTCTTCGATTGCGTGCAGGAATTACCCTAGTGGTTTGGTTGGTCGTGATCAACAAGATCGTGATCAACCGCTGGAATTGGTGTATCGATCGCTAAGGCGCAGCGTCCTTGGACGGTTGTAGTCGGATCGTGAACGTCGCTCCAGAGAGATCGAAGTTATCCATCTCCACCGAAAGATCAGGACACCCTCGTTCTTATTAAGTGGTATTAGAGCTCAAGGTTTCATCGGTGAGAGAATTTAGTTTGCATTTTTTTCCTATTGCCTAGAAAAAGCCAAGAAAAATAGTACTTTCATTTCTATCATCCTATAGACCCTTTGAGCCTTTTACTAGTACTACTTAGTTCAGGCTTGTTGTGTTTGATTTACATCGGTTGAGTCGAGTTGCTGGTCTTAGGTTTAGACTTTTAGAGTTTCGAGTTTTTGTCACGTTTTAGTCATTGCCCATCGTATAATCTCCGCTGCAATCACTATTACCATATACATTTGGACTACACTATATATCTGAACTACCATCACCACCCTACTTGGGCACCGTGTAAACTCCATCCACCACTCTCTTTTCACTCATGCGCACCCTATATTTTTAGGCCATTGCATGCACGTTTTCACTTCCATCCATGAGCAACCTATTCTTACTCACTGCCACCTGCATGTTCCTTTCTTCCATTCATACATCCTATTGTAAGCGCTCTTGCACATTCTATAATCAGCATCCTATTTTTAATCAGCATCCTATTGCAACCACTAGATTCATTCCACTCTTGGGCATCTAATTTTAGAACATTGCATCCTTGTCCACTTCATGCGCATCCTTTTGCCTCTCCTCCACTCTTCTTTCACATTCTATTTTTCTCATCCCCGTTGCAATCAGTGTTACTCCAGCATCATATCACCATCATAATCTGCTAGTTGTATTTTTGTTACACTAAAGACATTGTGTGTTTTCTGAAATCTAATCCATCAAGATTCAGATTTATTTTAGTTGAGCAAAGTAGGAAAAAAAACAGAAAGAAACAAAAAAATATCAGAAAAAAAGAAAAGAAAAAGGAAAGAAAAGAAAAAAAAGGAAAGAAAAGAAAGGAAGAGGAAAAGAAGGGAAGTTATCTCTTGTTGTTCTTATTATTCTTGCGATATTGTGACTTCATCTGTGCCCAGGCTCGTGTCTCTAGCACGGTCTAGCCTAGGACCAGCACAGTGCCACCGTTGAATGATTTCTCAACATGCTTTTGTGACTAATGTGGTGCTAGTACTTCCTTGTGCAATATATAGAGCCATCCTATAACTCCACATATCAGACTACAACTTGACAAGTGTTGTTGCTGCAGCGTTGATACACCATTTTCTAGGTTTTCTGACTTGTTGGTTCCTGCCACCTCCTGTTTCGCTTGGTAAGAACTTGTGAGAACTTGTTTGCATAGGGTGAGAGTGAAATAATTACAACAACCACATCCTTGTAGTTGATAGGAGCATAAAGATCATTGCGTATGTCTCTTGTTTTGTTCTAATCATGGCAGGAATCCACGTAGAAACAAGCGATAATCAGATTGCATGTTCACATCACTTTGCTAAAGGTGTGGCAAGTGATAAGTATGGCACTCATGAGGTATGTGATGTTTTGCTAGATGAAATAAAATCTGCATTACCTTATTTTGAAGGAAATTGTGATCCACATGCATATATTAAATGGGAGCTAAATGTAGACAATGAATTTAAAAAGCATAATCTATCCGAAAGCCAAAAGATTATAGTTGCTTCCAGTGTTCTTACTGAGTATGCTTTAAGTTCATGGAAATACCTTTGTAGATTTCATAAAGCTCCTCAAACATGGAAAGATGTGAAAAGACATTTTAGAGATGTTTTTGTCCATGAGTACTATTCTGAAATTTTGTTTGAAAAACTACAATCTATAAAGCAAGAAAACAAAACCGTAGCGGAATATTTGGATAAACTAAAATTGTGTGTGTTGCGATGTGGATTAGAAGAAACTGATGAACTTTTGGAACATAGATTTCTGCAAGGTCTTAATGTAGAAATTCAGAACATTCTTGTTGATAAGTATTATAACACCTTTGATGAATTGTTTGATCTTGCTTGTGAGTTAGAAAGGGATCTCGCAAGTATTATAGAAGTACGTGTCTCTCCTATTACTAACAATTTGCAGCAACAAGAAGACAACATACACATGGAAAGCGTGCAACTTGAGATACTAGATGAGTCATTTAAAGATAGCGTAAATCTAGCTGCACCCACACCATTTCAACACAGCATCAAAGGTAAATTAGATGGTGGTAACATAAATCAAGGTGACCTTGCATTAGATGAGCTGCATTTGTCCACTAATGCTGCTAACTTAGAGAAAACAATTATGGAACCAATTACTAATTTTCCATTGTCAAACTTCGATATTCCTAATGTTCCTAGTGACAAAGAAGAGTTGTGCAATAGTGCATCATCTATATCCACAACTAGTATACAAAGAAAAGAATTCTGAATCAATGAGTGTCGAATTCAAGCATGTTATTAATATTGTAAATGAAAATGAAGAAGCTCAATTGTTGTCATCTTTACATATAATGGGGTACATTGAATTCGATGATCTTTGTGAGCTTAGCTATTTAGAGAATAATCAGTTTTCTAGATTTGAATTGTCATGCTCTTCCAATGTTAGTTTTCATGCAATTGGCAAATATAATTATGCAAAGGAGTATATGGTACACCGAATTTACATTTATTCAAACATAAAATCTCCTTTTATTGTGAAACAATATGACCAACTAGAAGTGTGCAATAACTATAACCATGTCATGGCGGGTTTGCCTAGTTTTCTTATGATGGAACAGGGCAAGTATCAAGTAGGAGAGCAAGGTTCATCAATTCTGACAACACATGCTCCACCAATGATTAAACCGAGGACGGTTTGCTGTCAAGAAGGGGAGAATGATGAGGACATCACCTGCTCTGTAATACTTACATGGATCAGGAGAATATTTGATTGCATATTGAAAGTATGGATGGTGAATGAAGTTGCTTGGGGACCATTATGCCCTACTTGGGAGAAGAGGACAAGCTTGAGTCGAGGACGACTCAAATGCAAGAAGGGGAGGATGATGAGGACATGAGTACCATCAATAGAAGAGGACAAGCTTGAGTCGAGGACGACTCAAATGCAAGAAGGGGAGGATGATGAGGACATGAGCACCATCAATACATCCACGCCTCAGATTCATATGCATGATAACTCAACTATCTAGAATAATGAGGAGGAACCGCAAGGAAGCATATTCGCGATGGGCTAAATTTGGACTGCAGAAGGGTCTCAACTTGTGGTGGCCACCAAGACTACATACGGTGACCGATTTTGATGTTCAAATACACGGTGGAAAGCTTATGAAGTCTATTTTCACATGGATCCAGTCCCATGTCCATATCTATAATGAGGCGGCCGCAATCGTCGAGTTACTCCAGAGACCTTTCTGTGGACAGCTTCATTCAATAAGAAACTCCATGCATGCATGATATGGATATTATTGTTTTCTTTTGTTTTTAGTGAGTCGAGGGATTAGCACCGCACACTCTAGTTGCTCTCTCTTGTACATAAAGGCTTCTACAGCCAGAGACAGAAGGCAGGATTTGTTTTGTTGTAAGTTTAGCCATTGCTACTTCCTTGTAGACGCATGTGTCGACTAGACCATCCGTTCTACTTGATTCAAAACCCCATATTGTTATTGTGATTCATATCAGATCCTTCTTGTATTATTTGGCAATTGAGTGCCTGTTCTATCTGTTCTTGCATGTTCTTCGATTGCGTGCAGGAATTACCCTAGTGGTTTGGTTGGTCGTGATCAACAAGATCGTGATCAACCGCTAGAATTGGTGTATCGATCGCTAAGGCACAGCGTCCTTGGACGGTTGTAGTCGGATCGTGAATGTCGCTCTAGAGAGATCGAAGTTATCCATCTCCACCGAAAGATCGGTACACCCTCGTTCTTATTAGGTCAAGCGCGAGGAAGGAGAAGGTTTATAGCGCTCGGTTGACGCATTAGGCAAGGAATATCCCGCGGATTTTGGGATTGAGTCGGTCGGGGGGGGAAGGAAATCCTTCTCGGTCACGCGCGAGGAAGGAGAAGGTTATGCCGCTCGGCGGCCCCGCACGTCAGCGACCAGGAGGAGGGGCCCGGCTGCCAGAGACCAAGAGAAAGAGAAGGGGGGGAGGGGGGCGCGTGGCTGCTCGGCTTGGGCCGCAGCTTGCTGGGCTGCGGGGGAGGGGCAGCAGGCCAGAGAGGGGGGGCTGGGCCGCGCCCGGCCGAGGGGAGAGGGGGAGAGGGGTTTGGCTGGGTGGTTTTCCTTTTTTCCTTTTTTTTAATCTCTTTTCTATAACTTTTTGAGAAGAGTTTTTAAATCCTTTTGTAGACAAAACAAAACACACAGGAGAATAAATAAATCTCAGCATGAATGCACAACCATGTTTCTAAATTTATGGTGAATTTTAATTTCAACAAAAATTATTTATTTACTATATTAAATGCTCACAAAAATACTTAAATAAAGCCAATTAAACCCTATTAATTGAAATTCAAATTTTGGGTGTTACAAACTCTATCCCCCTTAAAAGAATCTCGTCCTCGAGATTGAGCGAAACTTACTCAAACAAATATGAGTATGATTTTCTTAGATCATTGTCACACCCTGGTTTTAAAAATAAACCAGAGTCATCATATGTGTGCCAGGAAGTCCACACATATAACTAAAGAATAGAAATATCAGAAACAATGTTATATATAGTGGAAAACATATTTATATTAACACTTACAAACATCAGAGTATGCGGAAACAGTAGCTAGAACTTCTTAGGCTCCATTCTTCTCAGGGACGGTTGACTGGGGGCTCCGTAAGCCATGCACTTCTCATAAGCTTCTAGAAAACTCCATGACATCTTTATCCTTCTTCTGAGCAGCACTTTACTACACACTGGGGGTGTGGGGGGAAATAGCAAGGGTGAGTTCATGTCGAACTCAACAAGCACAGACGGAAAGTAATGACATGCAAGGCTTAAAACAAGTTAAAGCTGACTTGGTTTGACTGCGGTAGCATTTTAGTTGATCACTTTTAATTATGACTATTATTAGAACAATCTACTACTAATTATGAGTAGCGTAAACCCAACCCTTAATTAGTGTAAGTAGTAATTAGCATCTTTTAAATGACTATCCTAATAATTATAGTAGCCCAGGGATTAACCCCAATTATTAACACAGGATAGCAATCCTGCCAACACGGAATAGCCATTCCACCAAAACACGATGTGGCAACCTCGCCAAGTTCCATCTCCAAGTATCCAGTGAATCCAATTTGCTCATCAAGTGAGGGTCTGGGCCGCTCGTGACCGTGAGCACGGCTGATATATCAGTTTTACACTCTGCAGAGGTGTGCACGTTCACTCCAAGTCGTGATTCCCATTTGCCCGGGGTCATGACTCCCCAAAACACTACCAAGGTGAGCAGGCAGGGTCTCACTACGAGACCTTTCACAGGGTCCAACTAATAGGATGCCACTCGCAAGTTTTCGCCGGGACGCTCGACAGTCGATACCCATAGCCATGGCGTACCGATCAACCGACAACTTAATATTCATTACCCAAGTTACTTCCTCACGCCTACCCGGAAAGTAACACCCTACTAGTGGAGGTCCTGCTAATTAGCCAAGCCAGAGCCATATAGCTTGGAGCTGCACTGTATGTCCCAGGGGGCCGCTCCCTGACTAAGTCCTTACGAAGAGCAGAGACGGGTACGCCCGGCAAACCGGACCACCAACAGTACCCGCTCCCCCTGTCACCTCCATCATCACGATGCTCGTAAGCATCCAACATCGCCATCACCGTAGTGACCAAAGGTTCAGCACAGTTTAAGCATCAAGTTAAGTAGAGAGTAATTCTTGTTTAAGCATGTGTATAAGATGAGTAGAGCAGCTAAGCAAACCTAGTATAGCCTATTCTACCCATATACATAACCCCAGGTAATCAAGGAATAGTAAGTAAAGCTAGTCATGTCCTTAGGGTTTGCATTCATTTGGACACATGCATATAAAGTAAATGACATTAATGAGTAGGTTCAAAATGATCAAATGGTGTCTGCACTTGCCTTAATTCCCAGTGTATATCTGCTCAGAATTCTTTGGCTTCTTTCTTCTGATCTCCAACTTCTGCTTCGACTGTCGGTCCTCAGCTCCTGATCTTCACTGTTGACGAACCACGCTTCTTCTACTCGTAGCAAACAAGCAACACCAACAGACAAACAAACAATCACGACTAAGAACAAGCATCAATCAAAAGAAAAGCTTAGAAAGAGCGCACTAAACGACACGGCTTATTGCTACGATCGTGACAACGCAAGAACGGTTGAGAACGGAGCTATCGTTAAACAGACACGACTTTCGAGGTTCGAAGTGTAACGAAGAAGACGACTACACGTTGGTCGTATTTTATTTAATGAAATAAAATGACAGACATTTAATAGAACTATCCTAGTTTTAGATTAACCAAATTATGTTGAATTATAAAAGCCGGAGTTAAATTTCAGTTATATTTTAATTGTAGATGATTATATATCATTTAAGCCATTTACGCCTTTGTAATTTTAGAAAACACAAAGCAAGTGAGAACAACTAATCAAATCCTAACATGCGTCACATTTTTATTAACAGGTTATAACTAATAAAGAACCATTTAAGTTGATATTAATAATGTTAACATTTATTTATTTATAAAAGATCTAAATTATAAACATAAGTTAGTTTAATCCAAAAAGACATTAAATATTAAACAAATTAATTATATACTTTATGTCTAACTAAAAGAATTATAACTAATAAATATTTAAGTTAACATTAATCAAGTTAATATTAGATTATAAAAATACCAAAGTGTAAACCTAAATTGTTTTTCTTTTATTAATTAAAAATGACACTCAATAAATATTAATTAAACTAATTATATTTATAAACATGGGACATGGAAAACAGTATCGCTAACAAGTCATTTACGTTGCCATGGTCATAAAACAATAGAAAACATGATTTTAACTCTATAGTGCTTTTAATTATAAATTTAGGTGCATATATTAATTAATCTAATATTCAACTAAATATATAAAAAAATATATGACATAATAAAAGTTAGCACTACTGCGTAGAGCGCGACGTTACGAAACTAACGCAATTGAAACGGAATGAAACGGAGTTAGAACGATTAAATGGCGAAGGATTAATGACCAGTGGCAAACTTGTAATTAAGTCGTCTTCTACCTTTATTCACCGTGTTCACGTACGCAGCCATTGGAAGCTGCTGCTGCTGCACATCGTGGGAGAGAGGGAGGCTCGGCCGGGACTTGGCCAGGCCGGCGGCGCAGCAGCACGCGTCCGTGATGACCCGCGTGTGAGGCCGAGGGAAGGGCCCGCACGGCGGCCTGCAGGAGCCGCACGGACCCGGCCATGCGGCCGTGAGCGGTGCCGGCAGGGCAGCTGCTGCAAGCAGCTCGCAAGAGAGGTGCGCACAGCGCGGGGCTTGACGTGGCGGCGTGGTTAGGGTCGGGGCAGCGGCGCTAGGCCCGAGGCGAGGAGGGCCGCGGCCATGGCCGGAGATAGCCTGGAACAGACAAAATCACGATAAAGTTCGTCGGAGAAGAGAGAATGGGAAGGGAACCGGCCAAACCGATATGGATTTACAAAACGAATGGCGTGCCGGTGTAGAGGACGACGAGACGCACCTCGCAGCGGTGACGGTTTTCGCAGAGGACGCCGGAGTTGGCCGGAAAACCTCGCCGAACCTTCACCGGAAAAGTTCGCCGGAAACGAGATCCAAAACTTCGGCGATGGATCTGCGGGGCTACGAAAGGCGGCTCGGGAAAGCGATCATACTTCTGGAATCAGCGCGTCGAGGGCTACGCCGGCATATATATAGGTCTAGGGTTTAGAAAAGTTTCAAAAATTATTAATTACGGGATTTTTAGAAATTCATTTTTTAGTTCAAAAAATAATTCCAGAAAAAGCTGAAATCATTTTAAAGCCCTGAAAAATATTTCCAAAATTATAAAAATTAAAGGAAAACTTTTAGAGATATATTGAGAGTTGATCAATCCAAATAAAGTTTTTGGTGTCCATAAAAAAGAATTTTAGAGCATATAAAAAATAGATTCTGTTCTAGGAAAAATGGGAAAAAGCTCGAAAAAGTCTAGAAAATTCTCGAAAAGGATCGGACGGCGTCTAAACGTATTTGTAAAATCTTAGCATGCACAAAAACAACAAACCCAAGTAAAAACTAGAGCACAAAGCACACAATAACAAAACAAAACACCCTTCACTCTTCTTTACAAAAATTTTAGAATTTCACATATTTCTCATTTTATAATGAAAATAATTAATAAAAAAATCTTGTAATATTTTAGAAAAAAATTAAATCCTTATTTAATTTAGTGTTTTCTAATAACAATCCAAAATTAAAAATTTTGGAGTGTTATAATCATCCTCTCTTTCCCAAGTTGCTTCCGCTTCTGAATACTGATTCCACTGCACTTTGCACATTCTAATAACCCGACTTCTCGTGACTCTCTCAGCTGTCTCTAGTATTCTGACTGGATACTCTTCATAAGTGAGATCACCTTTAACAGAAAGCTCTTCCAATGGTATTTGCTCCTCGGGTACACGCAAACACTTCTTAAGTTGTGACACATGGAACACATCATGCACACCAGATAAACTTTCAGGCAACTCTAATTGATACGCTACTTCTCTACACCTTTGCAAAACTTTAAACGGGCCAACATACCTTGGAGCTAACTTTCCTTTCATATTAAACCTCTTCACACTCCGCATAGGTGACACTTTCAGATAGACATAATCACCTTCCTCGAAAGCTAGTTCTCTCCTACGTGTATCTGCATAACTTGTTGTTCTGCATGTCTAAGCACATCCGTACCAAACACCTGTGTCTCCCCAGTTTGATTCCAAAACAAAGGTGTTCTGCACCTACGACCATATAATGCTTCAAACGGTGCCATTTTAAGACTTTGCTGATAACTGTTGTTGTAGGAAAACTCTGCATATGGCAAACTCTTATCCCAACTGGTTCCATACTGCAAAGCACAAGCTCTTAACATATCTTCCAGTATCTAATTGATCCTCTCAGTCTGTCCATCTATCTGTGGATGATATGCTGTACTAAAATTCAACTTTGTCCCCAAGGAATCATGCACTGCTTTCCAAAAAGTAGAGGTAAACTGAGTGCCTCTATCACATACAATCTTCTTAGGCACTCCATGCAAACAAACTATCCGCTCCATATACAACTCTGCTAGTCGAGCTCCTGAATCAGTGGTTTTGAGTGGCAAGAAATGAGCAACTTTAGTCAATCGATCCACTATTACCCATATTGAATCATATCCTCTCTGTGTACGAGGTAAACCCACTATGAAATCCATACCTACTTCTTTCCATTTCCATTCAGGAATCTTCATTGGTTGCAACAGTCCAGCTGGCCTCTGGTGTTCAGCCTTCACTCGCTGACAAGTATCACACAAAGCAACATACTCAGCTACATCTCTCTTCAACCCATACCACCAATACTTCTGTTTCAGATCTAGATACATCTTTGTACTACCAGGGTGTATG
The DNA here is from genome assembly GCF_000003195.3 of Sorghum bicolor. Lineage (NCBI taxonomy): Eukaryota > Viridiplantae > Streptophyta > Magnoliopsida > Poales > Poaceae > Sorghum > Sorghum bicolor. Next base: position 547,729 of record NW_018396399.1, read on the forward strand.
GAATATGCTAACTCATGAGCCTCTCTCAGAATCATATCACGAATAGCCTTCACTTCAGGAACACATATCCTTTTTCCAAACCACAATACACCATTGTCATCTATTCTGAATCCTGGTGCTTTGCCTAGTACCACATTCTGTGCTATCTCCTTTAGTTTCTCATCTTCCAACTGTCCTTTCAATATCTCTTCCTCTAGAGTAGGAGTGACCTCAATTTCCATAGCATTTACTACAATTCCCAAGTTCAAATATGCAAATTCAGCACACAACTCCTCAGATTCAGGTGTCGCCCGAAGCTCATTAGCATATTTCTTTCTGCTAAGTGCATCAGCCACGACGTTCGCCTTTCCAGGATGATAATGCACTTCAAAATCATAATCCTTTATCAGTTCCAACCATCTTCGTTGCCTCAAGTTCAGGTCGGTCTGGGTGAAGATATACTTCAAACTCTTATGATCAGTGTATATGTCACTCTTATGCCCAATCAAATAGTGTCTCCAAATCTTCAATGCATGAACCACAGCTGCTAACTCTAGATCATGTGTAGGATAATTCAGTTCATGTTTCCTCAACTGTCTAGATGCATACGCAACAACTCTACCTTCTTGCATAAGAACACAACCCAAACCCAGACGAGAGGCATCACAATAGATAGAGAAACTCTTACTCAAATCTGGCAATACCAACACAGGTGCAGTAGTCAATCTCTTCTTAAACTCCACAAAAATAGCTTGACACTTATCAGACCATACAAACTTAGCATTCTTCTCCAACAGAGCAGTCATAGGCTTTGCAAGTTTTGAGAACCCTTCAATGAATCTACGATAGTAACCAGCTAAACCAAGAAAACTACGAATTTCACTTACATCTGTAGGTGGTTTCCAATTCAGCACATCTTTCACCTTACTAGGATCCACTACAATACCACCATTAGAAACAACATGACCAAGAAAAGAAACTTCTTCCAACCAAAACTCACATTTACTACGCTTAGCATACAGCTTATGTTCTCTAAGTTTCTGTAAGACCAATCTCAGATGTTCAACATGTTCTTCCTTGGTTTTAGAGAATACTAGAATATCATCAATAAAGACCACCACAAACTTATCAAGATACTCCATAAATACTTTATTCATCATGTACATAAAGTAAGCTGGTGCATTGGTCAAACCAAAAGACGTAACTGTATACTCATACAACCCATACCTTGTTGTGAAAGCTGTCTTTGGTATATCTGAATTCCGAATCTTCAATTGATGATAACCAGAACGCAAATCAATCTTAGAGAACACACAAGCACCTCTTAGCTGATCAAATAAGCCATCAATCCTAGGCAGTGGGTATTTATTCTTGATAGTGACCTCATTAAGTGACCGATAATCAACACACATCCTCTGACTACCATCCTTCTTATCAACAAAGATAACTGGTGCACCCCATGGTGATGAACTAGGACAAATGAACCCTTTATCTTGCAACTCCTTTAATTTGTTTCTTAAGTTCTTCTAGTTCATTAACCCCCATTCTATATGGTCTTTTAGCTATGGGTGCAGTACCAGGTAGTAATTCAATAATAAATTCAATGTCTCGGTCAGGTGGCATACCTGGCAATTCATCTGGAAAGACATCCGTAAACTCATCCACTACCAGATTCTGAGGATCAACATCATCATTCAGTTGGTTCACTTTGGTTGTGAGTGGTGCTGCACTGTTACATCAACACTGATTCGTTCTCCCTTTGGGTTGTCAGAGCCACTACTCTTTCTTTGCAATTAATATTTGTCTCATGTTGCTTCATCCAATCCAAACCCAAGATCACATCTATGCCTGAAGTTCTCATGACCATGGGACTGATAGGAAAATCTACCCCCCTTAAAGAAAGACTTGCTGAGGGGCAACATAAAGAAACTGGTATAGTCCCCCCGGTGAATTTACTAGCATAGGGGTTTTCATTGCAACTAGTGGGATGCTATGAACTCTAACAAATGCTTGTGATATGAATGTATGCGAAGCTCCAGAATCAAATAAAACTGTAGCAGGGATAGAGTTGATGCTGAACGTACCCATCATAATCTCTGGTCCCTCCTGAACTGTCTCCGTAGCCACATTATTCACTGTTGCCGCATAAGAAGTAGACTTCTGGTTGCTGTTCGGCTTGTTGAGCTTCTCCGGGCAATCATATGACATGTGTCCCTCTTTCCCACAACGAAAACACCTTGTAGGAGTGTTAGAAGCACTTCTTTTCATGGAGGTGGCATTTGAGTTCCCCGAGCGAGGTGTCTATTGACCATGCTGCTGTTGATTATGGTTACGTTGTTGGAATGGAGGACGTTGGTTCCCACTCTGTGATTGATTCTGGAAACGCTGAGGTTGCTGGTTGCGGTTCCACTGACTAACTGGTCCTTGGAACCTCTGCTGATAGCCTTGCTGAGAACTAAAACGCTGACGGTTGTTACTTCCAGAGCCTTGTGCCAGCATCCTTCTCTTCTTATCCTGACCCTTACGCATATTATCAAGCACAATGGCACGATTCACAAGGGCCTGGAAGGTAGGATAGGTGTTTCTAGCCAACTGCAACCGGAGTTCATAGTACAATCCTTTCATGAACAAGCGCTGCTTATCAGCATCTTCCCTGACTTCATTCGGGGCATAGCGGGCCAACTGTTCAAACGTGTCATGATATTCTGCCACAGTCATGGAGCCCATCCTGAGTGATCTGAATTCTTCTTGCTTGAGCTCCATCATTCCCTCATTTATATGTCGAGCTCTGAAGTCTCTACAGAATTCCAGCCATGTGACAGGAGGAGCATTGTTGGGACGAGTAGCCTGATATGACTCCCACCATGTCTGAGCTGCCCCCTGAAGCTGTCCAGAAGCATACAACACCTTCTCCAAGTCATTGCACTGTGCTATGTTCAATTGCCTCTCCACAGCACGTAACCAATCATCTGCCTCCATGGGATCAGCTGAGTGTATAAATACCAGAGGTCTTCCCTTCATAAACTCCCCACGCTTATCCCTCACATGAACAGGTGGTGGTGTTGATGGAGGTTGCTGCTGTAAGTGCTGCATGAAGACGTGCATCATCTCATTTTGGGTTTGCATGAGTTCCTCCACAGTAATTGGGGCATTGCCACCATTGCCATTGCCACGGCCTCTGCCTCTGCCTCTTCCCCTTGCTGCCATCTGCATTCTAAGGTATATAAACACATCTTAGTAATGTCCAACATGACAATTACAAGAGTTAACGGAATCTGAAATTTTCTGGGTAACATCTAACATCAGCAGACTAGAAAATCAGTCATATCTCGAGTTCCAGAATTCAAAAGAATACATGCTGTACACCGTTGGAAATATAAAGAAATTGTCTACAACTTTCATTTAGATCATATTACCAGATTTCAAAGTTAGGTTAATCAAAAACTGGGTACAACCGAAACTGTTCCAGAATTCTAGACTGCGCAGAAACCTCAACTTTAAACAGTCATAACTCACAGCTCATAATAGATAATATGGTCATTCTTGCGGCATTGGAAAGATATGAAAGTCTACTTGTTCTAGAAAACAGCAAAGGACAGAAACAGGATATGACCCCAAACCACTATTTATTCATGTTCTTACTTAAGGTTCTTAACTAGGGAACTTGTGGATATGCCCACAAGGTTCCAGCACTCATTACAAAAATCCAAATCAAGCATAAGCATAATAACAAACCAAACCAAGCATCAAAAGTTCACACTTCAAGCATTGACTCAACTTGCGGTACTAACATTCTCTTCCTATTAAGGGTAAAGATTCTATAACTCCTATTTCAGTGACGTTAGAAGGTGGTAAGAAAAGTTCTAAAAGCATATTCAAAGCAAGGAGTGGGGATGAGAACAAGTCTTTAAAATAAGCAACAATGTGGAGATGAATAGGATATAGTGTAGAAGAAAATATCAAGGTTTATAGAGCAAGGATTTTATAGCAATTTCAAAACCTTAAGACGGCCAATTTCTAACTAGGCTTGCGTCCGACAGTCAACAAAGCTTTGATACCAATTTGTCACACCCATATTTTAAGAACAATATAGGATGCATAAAAGACTCATATGTGCCCCAGAAACAGTCGCACACATAAGTAGACAAATCTCAAATGTACCATTGAAATGTTTATTACATAGCGGAATAATAATAAATCACATAGTCTCATACAAAAATGATAGCATGAAGTAAACAACGCTCTCGATGGAAGCTCCACACAGGGACACTGTTGACTGGTTGACTCCAAACCTAGTACTCATAACGGTAATCCTCATTCCAGTCATCTTCATTATCATATCCTGAGGTGTTGGGAAATTGCAAGAGTGAGCACATATCGTACTCAACAAGTATAACCAGGGGTTCATGAGGCTCAAATAGCGGACACTGGTTTGACTGCATTTAGCTTTTAATAGTTGATAGCATGTTTAATCATTGGATAGCAAATGTCAAGGTAGCATATTAAATCCCATAACCACATGATCAATGTATACAAGAATTAAGAATAACACATATAAACAACATAATAAACCATCATTTATCATCATTAATCATGTTCATCCGTGTCCATCTATTTCATCAGTTTTCCGGGCCGCCCGTATCCGTGGGCACGGCTAGTATACCAGATTTAACACTCTGCAGAGGTTGTACATCTTTACCCATGAGTCGTGATTTACCCTTTCGCCCGAGGTGATCAGCCTCTTAACCCACTACCAAGGAAGGTCGGCAGGGTTCACTATGAAGTCTTTCAAAGGTTTGTCTAACATGTTAGGGCCGCAAGGTTTCCTTTGCGCGCAGATATAGATACCCCCCTTCCAAATGGCACAATGACGCGCAGCCTATACACATAAGGACAGGGGCTCGCACTATACCCAAAACGGTTCAGCCCCTCCGCCCTTTCGGGTAACCTCTAACAAGCTAGAAAAATTACTCATACTTGACTAAAGCCAGAGCCATATAGCCCTCATGGTTGTACGAGTTGTCTCAGCTTTTGCCAAGGGATAAGTCCTTATGGAGGGTCAAGATCAATCCAGCAAAAGCCAGAGTTCTTTCCACCCTTTATATTCAAGTTGCTAGAAAGCTTATTTTATTGTTTATTGTATATTCAAATATTCATGTTACAAGATCATGGATTAATAATCAAGCACTAGCAAGAACTACCAAATGCATATCCAAAATAGGTAACAAGGAATCCAGGATAACAATCATCTATGATTTTGCTAAGGTCATCAAGGTGGACACATGCATATGATATATATTGTATTAATTGTGTATAGGTAACAAGGATGATCCCAAGTTATACTTGCCTTGATCAAAGCTCTCCTGAGCCTACTGGTCTTCAAAGGCTTGGTCTTGATCACCAACGTACGGCTCACCGTCTATTCCCAAACAGCAATCAACAACACGCAATCCAATGTAGACAATTATACACGAAGCAAACAAGCTATTATTAGAACAATACACAAACAGTATTAAAACAAATATAAAAGTTTACCAAAATATTCTACGCAGCACTACGATCACAGAAACGTAAAGTTCACAAAAATCGGAATTAAAACGGAGAAGTTATGCATTTTCCAAGATTTCCTATAGAGAAGTAATTAATTAAATGCTACTGCAGAATTAAAAAGTTTCAAAACAGTAAACTAATACTTCTAACATGTAGAGATCGTAAATACGAATCTAATGAAATTTGAATGGACAAAAACGGAGTTAAAATGAGTATTTTATGACCAAATCAATTTCAATGGCAAAACGGTAAATAATAGAAAGCATATTTTCACCTAAACCGAACCATAATACGCTTTTAGAAAATGAAAGTGTAAATCGGAAATACGCAAAGGGACCGCGGGTTAATTTGTAAAAGAAAGCAGGGACTCTTTAGAAAGATTTCCAGCCGAAGAGGTATCTTTGTTTCTGAGTCGTCGATCTCCAAACGGACGGTCCAGGGCGCTCCCAGGGGGCAGCGGCGAGCCGGTGGCCGGCTCCCTGCTCCGGCGCGGTGGTGGCCATGGACGAAGCCCTTGAAGCTCACCGGCGCCACTGATCTTCCGTTTCCGGTCGCTAGGGATCAAAAGAAAAACGCCAGGCGGAAGAGAAGCTCACCCCGAGCTCACCTATGGGGTCGGCTCGGCCTGGGAAGGAGCAGAGAGGGTTGGCGAGCTCCGAGCTCTCGGCGAGATCGCGACCTTGAAGAAAACGGTGGCTAGGGTTGCTAAATCGCGCGGAGATACAAAGGGGAAGCTGCAGGGTTGGGGAGGACGTTTTATAGCGCTCGGTTGACGCATTAGGCAAGGAATATCCCGCGGATTTCGGGATTGAGTCGGTCGGGGGGGAAGGAAATCCTTCTCGGTCACGCGCGAGGAAGGAGAAGGTTATGCCGCTCGGCGGCCCCGCACGTCAGCAACCAGGAGGAGGGGCCTGGCTGCCAGAGACCAACAGAAAGAGAAGGGGGGCGCGCGGCTGCTCGGCTTGGGCCGCGGCTTGCTAGGCTGCGGGGGAGGGGCAGCAGGCCAGAGAGGGGGGGCTGGGCCGCGCCCGGCCGAGGGGAGAGGGGGAGAGGGGTTTGGCTGGGGGGTTTTCCTTTTTTTAATCTCTTTTCTATAACTTTTTGAGAAGAGTTTTTAAATCCTTTTGTAGACAAAACAAAACACACAGGAGAATAAATAAATCTTAGCATGAATGCACAACCATGTTTCTAAATTTATGGTGAATTTTAATTTCAACAAAAATTATTTATTTACTATATTAAATGCTCACAAAAATACTTAAATAAAGCCAATTAAACCCTATTAATTGAAATTCGAATTTTGGGTGTTACACTATTGCACCATAGGCTAAGAAACTATTATGGACGCACACGATGGTACTCTTTGGTGAAGAGGCTCTAGTGGAATCTTGGTTCTGTCTATTTGGAGATAGTTCTAATCTTGATGCAAGATAGGTGCATGGTTTGCATGGAACATAACATATGCTTAGAAATCAATTTGGGCAAAGCCAATGGAACTGTAGATGCACCCGATGGAACTACTAGATGAAGTGTATCATATGGAATCTCGCTTCGGTCCAGTTGGAGATAGTATTAGTTTCAGTGCAAGATAGTTGCATGGTTTGTGCCCAGTGCACCATAGGCTTAGAAATCGTTGTGGAAGTTCCCGATGGTACTCCTAGGTGAAGAGGCTCAAGTGAAAGCTCGGTTCGGTCTGTTTGGAGATAGTGCTAATCTTGATGAAAGATAGGTGTATGGTTTGCATGAAACGTACCATATTCAAAGAAATCAATTTGGACGCAACCGATAGAACTCCTAGATCATGTGTATCATATGGAATCTCGCTTCAATCTGTTTAGAGACAGTGTTAGTTTAGGTGCAAGATTGGTGCATGGTTTGCACATAATGCACCATAGGCTCAGAAACCATTATGGAAGCACCCGATGATAATCGTAGGTGAAGAGGCTCAAGTGGAAGGTCGGTTCGATCTGTTTGGAGATAGTGCTAATCTAGATGCAAGATAGGTGCACGGTTTGCATGAAACATACCATATGCTAAGAAATCCATTTGGAAGCACCCCAATAGAACTCCTAGATGACATGTGTCCTATGGAATCTCGCTTCGGTCTGTTTGGAGACAGAGTTAGTTTTGATGCAAGATAGGTACACAGTTTGCGCCTAATGCATCATAGGCTAAGAAACCATTTTGGATGCACCCGATGATACTCCAGGGTAAACGGGCTCAAGTGGAAGCTCTGTTTGCTTTTGTTTGGAGATAGTGCTATTCTTGATGCAAGATAGGTACACGAATTACATGGAACATACCATATGCTTTGAAATGTATTTGGAAGCACCCAATAGAACTCCTAGATGACGTGTGTCATATAGAATCTCACTTCGGTCTCTTTGGAGATAGTGTTAGTTTTGGCATAAGATATGTACACGGTTTGTGCCTATTGCACCATAGGCTAAGAAACTATTTTGGACGCACACGATGGTACTCCTTGGTGAAGAGGCTCAAGTGGAATCTTGGTTTTGTCTGTTTGGAGATAGTTCTAATCTTGATGCAAGATAGGTGCACGGTTTGCATGGAACATACCATATGCTCAGAAATCAATTTGGACAAACCTGATGGAACTGTAGATGCACCCGATGGAACTACTAGATGAAGTGTATCCAAACTGGACTGAAGCAAGATTCCATATGATACACTTGAGCCTTTTCACCTAGGATTATCATCGGGTGCTTCCATAATAGTTTTTGAGTCTATGGTGCATTATGCGCAAACCATGCACCAATCTTGCACCTAAACTAACACTGTCTCCAAACAAATTGAAGCGAGATTCCATATGACACACATGATCTAGGAGTTCTATCGAGTGCGTCCAAATTGATTTATGAGAATATGGTACGTTCCATGGAAATCGTACACCTATCTTTCATTAAGATTAGCACTATCTCCAAACAGACTGAACCGAGCTTTCACTTGAGCCTCTTCACCTAGGAGTACCATAGGGAACTTCCACAACGATTTTTGAGCCTATGGTGCACTGGGCACAAACCATGAACCAATCTTGCACCGAAACTAATAATATCTCCAACTGGACCGAAGTGAGATTCCATATGATACACTTCATCTAGTAGTTCCATCGGGTGCATCTACAGTTCCATCGGGTTTGTCCAAATTGATTTATGAGCATATGGTATGTTCTATGCAAACCGTGCACCTATCTTGCATCAAGATTAGAACTATCTCCAAACAGACAGAACCAAGATTCCACTTGAGCCTCTTCACCATAGAGTACCATCGTGTGCGTCCAAAATAGTTTCTTAGCCTATGGTGCATTAGGCACAAACCGTGTACCTATCTTGCACAGAAACTAACACTATCTCCAAAGAGACCGAAGTGAGATTCTACATGACACACGTCATCTAGGAGTTCTATTGGGTGCTTCCAATTATATTTCGAAGGATATGGTACGTTCCATGCAATTCGTGCACCTATCTTGCATCAAGATTTGCACTATCTCCAAACAAAAGCAAACTGAGCTTCCACTTGAGCCCCTTTACCCAGGAGTATCATCGTGTGCATCTAAAATGGTTTCTTAGCCTATGATGCATTGGGCGCAAACTGTGTACCTATCTTGCACCAAAACTAACTCTGAGTCCAAACAGACCAAAGCGAGATTCTATATGACATATGTCATCTAGGAGTTCTATTGGGGTGCATCTAAATGGATTTCTTAGCATATGGTATGTTCCATGCAAACCGTGCACCTATCTTGCATCAAGATTAGCACTATCTCCAAACAGATCGAACCGACCTTCCACTTGAGCTTCTTCACCTAGGATTATCATCGGGTGCTTCCATAATGGTTTCTGAGCCTATGGTGCATTATGCGCAAACCATGCACCAATCTTGCACCTAAACTAACACTGTCTCCAAACAGATTGAAGCGAGATTCCATATGACACACATGATCTAGGAGTTCTATCTGGTGCGTCCAAATTGATTTCTGAGAATATGGTACGTTCATTTCTGAGCCTATGGTGCACTAGGCACAAACCATGCAACTATCTTGCACCGAAACTAATACTAAATCCAACTGGACCGAAGCGAGATTCCATATGATACACTTTATCTAGTAGTTCCATCGGGTGCATCTACACTTCCATCGGGTGTGTCCAAATTGATTTCTGAGCATATGGTATGTTCCATGCAAACCATGCACCTATCTTGCATCAAGATTAGAACTATCTCCAAACAGACAGAAACAAGATTCCACATGAGCCTCTTCTCCAAGGAGTACCATCGCGTGCGTCCAAAATAGTTTCTTAGCCAATGGTGCATTAGGCACAAACTGTGTACCTATCTGGCACCAAAACTAACACTATCTTCAAAGAGACCGAAGTGAGATTCTATAGGACACACATCATCTAGGAGTTCTATTTGGTGCTTCCAAATATATTTCTAAGCATATGGTACGTTCGATGCAATTCGTGCACCTATCTTGCATCAAGATTAGCACTTTCTCCAAACAGATCGAACCGACCTTCCACTTGAGCCTCTTCACCTAGGAGTATTATCGGGTGCATCCAAAATGGTTTCTTAGCCTATGATGCATTAGGCGCAAACTGTGTACCTATCTTGCACCAAAACTAACTCTGTCTCCAAACAGACCAAAGCGAGATTCCATATGACACATGTCATCTTGGAGTTCTATTAGGGTGCGTCCAAATGGATTTCTTAGCATATGGTATGTTCCATGCAAACGGTGCACCTATCTTGCATCAAGATTAGCACTATCTCCAAACAGATGGAACCGACCTTCCACTTGAGCCTCTTCACCTAGGAGTATTATCGGGTGCTTCCATAATGGTTTCCGAGCCTATAGTGCATTATGCGCAAACCATGCACCAATCTTGCATCTAAACTAACACTGTCTCCAAACAGATTGAAGCAAGTTTCCATATGACACACATGATCTAGGAGTTCTATCGGGTGCGTCCAAATTGATTTCCGAGAATATGGTACGTTACATGCAAACCGTACACCTATCTTGCATAAAGATTAGCAATATCTCCAAACAGATCGAACTGAGCTTTCACTTGAGCCTCTTCACCTAGGAGTACCATCGGAAACTTCCACAATGATTTCTGAGGCTATGGTGCACTAGGCACAAACCATGCAACTATCTTGCACCAAAACTAATACTATCTCCAACTGGACTGAAGCGAGATTCCATATGATACACTTCATCTAGTAGCTCCATCGGGTGCATCTACAGTTCCATCGGGTGTGTCCAAATTGATTTCTAAGCATATGGTATGTTCCATGCAAACCGTGCACCTATCTTGCATCAAGATTAGAACTATCTCCAAACAGATACAACCAAGATTCCACTTGAGCCTCTTCACCAAGGAGTACCATCGTGTGCGTCCAAAATAGTTTCTTAGCCTAAGGTGCATTAGGCACAAACCGTGTACCTATCTTGCACCGAAACTAACACTATCTCCAAAGAGACCGAAGTGAGATTCTATATGACACAAGTAATCTAGGAGTTCTATTGGGTGCTCCAAAATATATTTCAAAGCATATGGTACGTTCCATGCAATTCGTGCACTTATCTTGCATCAAGATTAGCACTATCTCCAAACAAAAGCAAACCGAGCTTTCACTTGAGCCCCTTTACCCAGGAGTATCATCGGGTGCATCCAAAATGGTTTCTTAGCCTTTGATGCATTAGGCGCAAACTGTGTACCTATCTTGCATCAAAACTAACTTTGTCTCCAAATAGACCGAAGCGAGATTCCATATGACACATGCCATCTAGGAGTTCTATTGGGGGGCGTCCAAATGGATTTCTTACCATATGGTATGTTTCATGCAAACCGTGCACCTATCTTGCATCGACCTTCCACTTGAGCCTCTTCACCTAGGATTATCATCAGGTGCTTCCATAATGGTTTATGAGCCTATGATGCATTATGCACAAACCATGCACCAATCTTGCACCTAAACTAACACTGTCTCCAAATAGATTGAAGCGAGATTCCATATGACACACATGATCTAGGATTACTATCGGGTGCGTCCAAATTGTTTTCTGAGAATATGGTACGTTTCATGCAAACCGTACACCTATCTTTCATCAAGATTAGCACTATCTCCAAACAGACCGAACTGAGCTTTCACTTGAGCCTCTTCACCTAGGAGTACCATCAGGAACTTCCACAACGATTTCTGAGCCTATGGTGCACTAGGCACAAACCATGCAACTATCTTGCACCAACACTAGTACTATCTCCAACTAGACCGAAGCGAGATTTCATATGATACACTTCATCTAGTAGTTCCATGGGTGCATCTACAGTTCCATCGGGTGTCCAAATTGATTTCTAAGCATATGGTATGTTCCATGCAAACCGTGCACCTATCTTGCATCAAGATTAGAACTATCTCCAAACAGACAGAACCAAGATTCCACATGAGCCTCTTCACCAAGGTGTAAAATCACGTGCGTCCAAAATAGTTTCTTAGCCTATGGTGCATTAGGCACAAACCGTGTACCTATCTTGCACCAAAACTAACACTATCTCCAAAGAGACCGAAGTGAGATTCTATATGACACACGTCATCTAGGAGTTCTATTGGGTGCTTCCGAATATATTTCTAAGCACATGGGACGTTCGATATAATTCGTGCACTTATCTTGCATCAAGATTAGCACTACTGCAAACAAATCAAACTGAGCTTCCACTTGAGGCCCTTTATCTAGGAGTATCATCGGGTGCATCCAAAATGGTTTCTTAGCCTATGATGCGTTAGGCGCAAACTATGTACCTATCTTGCACCAAAACTAACTCTGTCTCCAAACAGACCAAAGCGAGATTCCAAATGATACATGTCATCTAGGAGTTCTATTGGGGTGTGTCCAAATCAATTTCGTAGCATATGGTATGTTCCATGCAAACCGTGCACCTATCTTGCATCAAGATTAGCACTATCTCCAAACCGATCGAACCGACCTTCCAATTGAGCCTCTTCACCTAGGAGTATTATCGGGTGCTTCCATAATGGATTCCGAGCCTATGGTGCATTATACGCAAACCATGCACCAATCTTGCACCTAAACTAACACTGTCTCCAAACAGATTGAAGCAAGATTCCATATGACACACATGATCTAGGAGTTCTATCGGGTGCGTCCAAATTGATTTCTGAGAATATGGTATGTTCCATGCAAACCATACACCTATCTTGCATCAAGATTAGCACTATCTCCAAACAGACCGAACTAAGCTTTCACTTGAGCCTCTTCACCTAGGAGTACCATCAGGAACTTCCACAATGATTTCTGAGCCTATGGTGCACTGGGCACAAACAATGCACCTATCTTACACCAAAACTAATACTATCTCCAACTGGACTGAAGCGAGATTCCATATGATACACTTCATCTAGTAGTTCCATCGGGTGCATCTACAGTTCCACCGAGTGTGTCCAAATTGATTTCTGAGCATATGGTATGTTCCATGCAAACTGTGCAATTATCTTGCATCAAGATTAGAACTATCTCCAAACAGATAGAACCAAGATTCCACATGAGCCTCTTCACCAAGGAGTACCATCGCGTGCGTCCAAAATAGTTTCTTAGCCTATGGTGCATTAGGCATAAATCGTGTACCTATCTTGCACCGAAACTAACACTATCTCCAAAGAGACCGAAGTGAGATTCTATATGACACACGTCATCTAGGAGTTCAATTGGTGGCTTCCAAATATATTTCGAAGCATATGATACGTTCGATGCAATTCGTGCAGCTATCTTGCATCAAGATTAGCACTATCTCCAAACAAAGCAAACTGAGCTTCCACTTGAGCCTCTTTACCCAGGTGTATCATCGGGTGCATCCAAAATGGTTTCTTAGCCTATGATGCATTAGGCGCAAACTGGGTACCTATCTTGCACCAAAACTAACTCTGTCTCCAAACAGACCAAAGCGAGATTCTATATGACACATGTCATCTAGGAGTTCTATTGGGGTGCGTCTAAATCGATTTCTTAGCATATGGTATGATGAGGACATCAACACCAGCGATACATATCCTACATCCACCAGCGATACATATCCTACATCCTCTCCGACACAACCTATAGCTGGTCCTCTTACTCGTGCTCGTGCCTGTCAACTCAACCTTCAAGTAAGTTCAGTTTTAAACTCTTGTCAATCATATTTAGACAATGGAGACACGTGCACTTTCGTGTTGCTCAGGAATAATGGACAAGATCAGCAAGGGAAGGTTCAACTGTATTCAGAATTTGAGGCAACACCAACTTTAAGGGCTGATTGCATATGGGAAGAGTGATAACTTAACAAAGGTGATTGGAGATCAGGTCCAAGCCTCCACAACATCCTCTATCAAGTTACCACGTCACTTCTAAAGCAAGGAAACAAACAGTCCAAACCCAACACGTTTTGGGAGTTGGATTCGGACTGGAAAATAACTCTAACTTGTATGGATCACCACGGCGTCATATGGACTCCAACTAGGACATTTCTATACTTGTTGGAAAGCTCATGAAGTCTACTTTCCAATGGGTCCAACCGCATATCTATGCAGCTTATGAGTCGGGCGCAATCCTTGTTTTCGTGCCGACACCTTTTTCTGTTTTGGTGCTGCGTCACCCTATTTTGGACCAATGGCCCATGTATCAAGTTGAGTCCATTAGGGACGCGTCCTAGGGTTGGAGGACGACTCTAGCACCCCTTTGGTCGTCCTCCCCTCTATTTATTTACATCTAGAGCCGCCATGAACAACTGGGTTTTGATTAGATAAAGTTTAGCCTTCGCTACTTGCTTGTAAACGCGTGTGCTGATCCAGCCGCCCGTCTACTTGTTTTCGAAACCCCACTTCATTAGAGATTGAGTTTGAAACCTTCATTTACATCTAGTAATTTAGTACTTGTTCTACTTGTTCTTGCTGGTTCTTCGATTGCTTGCAGGACGAGTGCCCTAGTGGCCGGGTGTTGCGCTCCACAAGATCGTGACAGCCATTGGAGGCGGTGTATCGGTTGCTAAGGTGCGGCCTTAGAAGGCTGTAGTCGGGCCGTGAACGTCATCTCCATTCACTAATCGAGTTATCCAGCGCCTCTCATCGAAAGATCGGGCGAAAACCCTAGTGGGTTCACATCAGTTGGTAATCAGAGCAAGGTTTATCGGTGAGAGATTTCCAATTCTTCGTGTTTGTTTTTCCTATAGTCCAAAAAAAGACAAAAAATATAGCAGATTTGTTTTCCATAATCCTATAAATCCTTTGTGCCGTGGCTAGTACTACTTAGTTAGGGCTGGTTGAATGAGTGTTTGCTTCGGTCGTGTCCAGTGCTGGTTTTAGTTTAGTCCTTTAGAGTTTTGAGTTCTTGTCACCATCTAGTCACAGCTGCGTCCAATCTATTGTGGGTTGGAATTTGAGTAGATCTTGATAATAGGTGCAGCCACTTGTTGGTCTATTCTGTGTTTCCATCAACGTGATCCAAAAGGAAAGATAGCACTTCATACTTGTGCTAGATATATTGAATTTTGAGGTTCAGCCTTACTCTAGTGAGAGGGTGAGAGTGGTGAAGTGATATTTTGTACTATTTTATTTATATAATCAGGTTTTGAGGTTCCCCAAAAAAAAAGAAAAGAGAAAAAAAAAGAAAAAAAAAGAAAGAAAGAAAAATCAAAAAAAGGGGATTGTTGTTCCTTTTGTTTCCAGTAGGGCTGCTCATTTTGTTTCTAGTGGTGTGCTGTGTTTTCCCTTTGTGTCCAGGCTCGCGTCTCTAGCACGGTCTAGGCTAGGACCAGCACAGTACCACCGTTGAGCGTTTATTCAGCTCGCTTTTATAACTAACGTGGTGCTAGTTCGTTCCTTGTTTCAGCCCACCTATAGCTCCACATACTCTACAGCTTGACAGGTCTTGTGCTGCAGCACCGATACACTTCGTCCATTGCTGTACACTTGTTGGCAGACGACCCCTCCTGTCAAGCAAGGTAAGAATTGGTAAGAACTTGTGTTACAGGTTGAGTGTGAGCGACTTGCTGTAGCTACATCCTAGTAGTTGTAGGGCTTTTATTTCTTCACTTGCCTTTTTGTTGTCTTTGTCTTTGAACCATGCCAGGGGTAGATGATGGTAACGAAACACCACTTACACCTCGCACTAAGGGCATCATACAACATTTTGAAAGGAAAGTGAAGCTGCACACAGAGGGACTTGATAACGACTTGCAGGTGACAAATGAAAAGCTGGGACAGTTGGAGGCTACGCAGATTGCCACAAACAACAAGCTCACAAGTTTGGAGGAATCCGTTGCTAGTGTGGACAAAAGTCTTGCTGCTCTCCTAAGGCGATTTGATGCTTTCCACACAATGGACAAAGAGAAGCATAAGGAAGAAAACAAGGAGGAAGACCGAGTGGATGGCAATTATGATGATGATTACACTGCTGATACGGAACGAGATGATCAAGACACTCATCATCGACGTCGCCTACGTCACACCCGTAGAGGTATGGGTGGCCACCACCGACGCGTGGTACACAATAATAATGATGCTTTCAGTAAGATTAAATTTAAAATACCTCCTTTTGATGGTAAATATGACCCTGATGCATACATTACTTGGGAGATTACTGTTGACCAAAAGTTTACATGTCATGAATTCCCTGAGGATACACGTGTTAGGGCTGCTACTAGTGAGTTCACCGATTTTGCTTCCGTTTGGTGGATAGAACATGGCAAGAAAAATCCTAATAACATACCTAGAACTTGGAATGCGTTGAAACAAGTCATGAGGGCTAGATTTGTTCCTTCTTACTATGCACGTGACATGATTAATAAGTTGCAGCAATTGAGACAAGGTGCTAAAAGTGTAGAAGAATATTATCAGGAATTACAAATGGGTATGCTGCGATGTAATTTAGAGGAGGAAGAAGAACCTGCTATGGCTAGATTTTTGGGCGGGTTAAATCGTGAAATCCAGGACATTCTTGCTTATAAAGATTATACTAACGTAACCCGTTTGTTTCATCTTGCTTGTAAAGCTGAAAGGGAAGTGCAGGGACGACGTGCTAGCGCAAGGAGTAATATTTCTGCAGGGAAGGCTAATTCATGGCAGCAACGCGTGGCTTCAACTCCATCTACACGTATTTCTACTCCATCATCTAGTGACAAGACTCGAGCTGCCCCCACCAATTCAGTTGCGAAGACGATGCAAAAGCCTGCTGCGAGTACTTCATCCGTGGCATCGACGGGTAGAACAAGCAACATACAATGTCACCGGTGCAAGGGATATGGGCACATGATGCGTGACTGTCCAAACAAGCGAGTTATGATTGTCAGGGATGATGGTGAGTACTCATCTGCTAGTGATTTTGATGAGGATACACTTGCACTGCTTGCGACTGACCATGCAGGTAATGAAGATCAAATAGAAGAACATATTAATGCAGCTGAAGCGGACCACTATGAGAGCTTGATTGTGCAGCGAGTGCTTAGTGCACAAATGGAGATGGCGGAGCAAAATCAGCAACACATTTTATTCCAAACAAAGTGTGTCATCAAAGAGCGTTCTTGTCGCATGATCATTGATGGAGGTAGCTGCAACAACTTGGCAAGCA
Source organism: Sorghum bicolor (assembly GCF_000003195.3). Lineage (NCBI taxonomy): Eukaryota > Viridiplantae > Streptophyta > Magnoliopsida > Poales > Poaceae > Sorghum > Sorghum bicolor. The sequence goes on from NW_018396399.1 coordinate 564,896, forward strand.
GCAATATGGTGCAGAAGCTTGCCCTCAACACCAAACCACACCCGCATCCCTACTACATCCAATGGCTGAACAACAGTGGTAAGGCAAAGGTAACTAGACTTGTGAGAATTAATTTTTCCATCGGATCCTACAAAGATATTGTTGAATGTGATGTTGTGCCTATGCAAGCTTGTAATATTCTGCTAGGTAGACATTGGCAATTTGATAGAGATTCTATGCATCATGGTAGATCAAATCAGTATTCTTTTCTATACCATGATCGCAAAATTGTGTTGCATCCTATGTCCCCTGAAACTATTATGCAAACTGATGTTGCTAGGGCTACTAAAGCAAAGAGCAAGAGCAATAAAAATGATAAATCTGTAATTGGTAACAAAGATGAGATAAAACTGAAAGGACGTTGTATGATAGCTACCAAATCAGATATTAATGAGTTCAATGCATCCACTTCTGTTGCTTATGCTTTGATATGCAAGGATGCTTTGATTTCAGTTGAGGATATGCAATGTTCTTTGCCCCCTGCTGTTGCTAACGTTTTGCTGTAGTATTCTGATGTGTTTCCAAGTGAGGTACCAGCGGGGCTGCCTCCACTACGCGGGATTGAGCACCAAATTGATCTTATTCCTGGATCAGTTTTGCCAAATCGTGCACCATACAGGACAAACCCGGAGGAAACAAAGGAAATTCAGCGACAAGTGCAAGAACTACTAGACAAAGGTTATGTCCGAGAATCTCTTAGTCCTTGTGCTGTTCCAGTAATTTTAGTGCCTAAGAAAGATGGAACATGGCGTATGTGTGTTGATTGTAGAGCTATTAATAATATCAACATTCGATTTCGACACCCTATTCCACGATTAGATGATATGCTAGATGAACTGAGTGGTGCTGTTGTGTTTTCAAAAGTTGATTTACGTAGTGGGTACCACCAGATTCGTATGAAATTGGGAGATGAATGGAAAACTGCTTTCAAAACTAAGTTCGGTTTGTATGAGTGGTTAGTCATGCCTTTTGGGTTAACTAATGCACCTAGTACTTTCATGAGATTAATGAACGAGGTTTTGCGTGCTTTCATTGGGAAATTTGTTGTCGTATATTTTGATGACATATTGATTTACAGCAAATCATTGGATGAACATCTTGATCATTTACGTGCTGTTTTTAATGCACTAAGCGAGGCACGTTTATTTGGTAACCTTGATAAGTGCACCTTTTGCACCGATCGAGTGTCTTTTCTTGGTTATGTTGTGACTCCACAGGGAATTGAGGTTGATCAAGCCAAGGTGGAAGCTATACAGGGATGGCCTGTCCCAAATACTATCACCCAGGTGCGGAGTTTTCTAGGACTTGCTGGATTCTATCGCCGTTTTGTGAAGGATTTCAGCACCATTGCTGCACCATTGA
>NW_018396399.1:566798-569690 GCF_000003195.3 Sorghum bicolor
GGACGACTCTAGCACCCCTTTGGTCGTCCTCCCCTCTATTTATTTACATCTAGAGCCGCCATGAACAACTGGGTTTTGATTAGATAAAGTTTAGCCTTCGCTACTTGCTTGTAAACGCGCGTGCTGATCCAGCCGCCCGTCTACTTGTTTTCGAAACCCCACTTCATTAGAGATTGAGTTTGAAACCTTCATTTACATCTAGTAATTTAGTACTTGTTCTACTTGTTCTTGCTGGTTCTTCGATTGCTTGCAGGACGAGTGCCCTAGTGGCCGGGTGTTGCGCTCCACAAGATCGTGACAGCCATTGGAGGCGGTGTATCGGTTGCTAAGGCGCCGCCTTAGAAGGCTGTAGTCGGGCCGTGAACGTCATCTCCATTCACTAATCGAGTTATCCAGCGCCTCTCATCGAATGATCGGGCGAAAACCCTAGTGGGTTCACATCATGGTATGTTCCATGCAAATCGTGCACCTAGCTTGTATGAAGATTAGCACTATCTCCAAACCGATCGAGCCGACCTTCCACTTGAGCCTCTTCATCGAAGAGTATTATTGGGTGCTTCCATAATGGTTTCCGAGCCTATGGTGCATTATGCGCAAACCATGCACCAATCTTGCACCTAGACTAACACTGTCTCCAAACAGATTGAAGCAAGATTCCATATGACACACATGATCTAGGAGTTCTATCGGGTGCGTCCAAATTGATTTCTAAGAATATGGTACGTTCCATGCAAACTGTACACCTATCTTGCATCAAGATTAGCACTATCTCCAAACAGACCGAACTGAGCTTTCACTTGAGACTCTTCACCTAGGAGTACCATCAGGAACTTCCACAATGGTTTCTGAGCCTATGGTGCACTGGGCACAAACCATGCACCTATCTTACACCACAACTAATACTATCTCCAACTGGAATGAAGCGAGATTCCATATGATACACTTCATCTAGTAGTTCCATCGGGTGCATCTACAGTTCCATCGGGTGTGTCCAAATTGATTTCTGAACATATGCTATGTTCCATTCTAACCGTGCACCTATCTTGCATCAAGATTAGAACTATGTCCAAACAGACAGAAACAAGATTCCACAGAGCCTCTTCACCAAGGAGTACCATCGCGTGCATCCAAAATAGTTTCTTAGCCTATGGTGCATTAGGCACAAACCGTGTACCAATCTTGCACCGAAACTAACACTATCTCCAAAGAGACCGAAGTGAGATTCTATATGACACACATCATCTAGGAGTTCTATTTGGTGCTTCCAAATATATTTCTAAGCATATGGTACGTTCGAGGCAATTCGTGCACCTATCTTGCATCAAGATTAGCACTATCTCCAAACAAAAGCAAACCGAGCTTCCACTTGAGCCCCTTTACCTAGGAGTATCATCGGGTGCATCCAAAATGGTTTCTTAGCCTATGATGCAAATTGTGTACCTATCTTGCACCAAAACTAACTCTGTCTCCAAACAGACCGAAGCGAGATTCCATATGACACATGTCATCTAAGAGTTCTATTGGGGTGCGTCCAAATGGTTTCTTAGCATATGGTATGTTCCATGCAAACCGTGCACTTATCTTGCATCAAGATTAGCACTATCTCCAAACAGATCGAACCGACCTTCCACTTGAGCCTCTTCACCTATGATTATCATCGGGTGCTTCCATAATGGTTTCTGAGCCTATGGTGCATTATGCGCCAGCCATGCACCAATACTAACACAGTCTCCAAATAGATTGAAGCGATATTCCATATGACACACATGATCTAGGAGTTCTATCAGGTGCGTCCAAATTGATTTTTGATAATATGGTATGTTCCATGCAAACGTACACCTATCTTTCATCAAGATTAGCACTTTCTCCAAATAGACCGAACCGAGCATTCACTTGAGCCTCTTCACCTAGGAGTACCATCGGGAACTTCCACAATGATTTTTGAGCCTATGGTGCACTGGGCACAAACCATGCAACTATCTTGCACCAAAACTAATACTATCTCCAACTGGACTGAAGCGAGATTCCATATGATACACTTCATCTAGTAGCTCCATCGGGTGCATCTACAGTTCCATCGGGTTTGTCCAAATTGATTTCTGAGCATATGGTATGTTCCATGCAAACTATGCACCTATCTTGCATCAATATTAGAACTATCTCCAAACAGACAACCAAGATTCCACTTGAGCCTCTTCACCAAGGAGTACCATCGTGTGTGTCCAAAATAGTTTCTAAGCCTATGGTACATTAGCCACATTGTGTACCTATCTTGCACCGAAGCTAACACTATCTCCAAAGAGACTGAAGTGAGATTCTATATGACACACGTCATCTAGGAGTTCTTTTGGGTGCATCCAAATATATTTCTAAGCATATGGTACGTTCAATGCGATTCGTGCACCTATCTTGCATCAAGATTAGCACTATCTCCAAACAAAGCAAACTTAGCTTCCACTTGAGCACCTTTACCCAGGAGTATCATCAGGTGCATCCAAAATGGTTTCTTAGCCTATGATGCATTAGGCGTAAACTGTGTACCTATCTTGCACCAAAACTTACTCTGTCTCCAAACAGACCGAAGCGAGATTCCATATGACACATGTCATCTAGGAGTTCTATTGGGGTGCGTCCAAATGGTTTTCTTAGCATATGGTATGTTCCATGCAAACTGTGCACTTATCTTGCATCAAGATTAGTACTATCTCCAAACAGATCGAACCGACCTTCCACTTGAGCCTCCTCACCTACGATTATCATCGGGTGCTTCCATAATGGTTTCTGAGCCTATGGTGCATTATGCGCCAGCCATGCACCAATACTAACACAGTCTCCAAATAGATTGAAGCGATATTCCATATGACACACATGATCTAGGAGTTCTATCAGGTG
>NW_018396399.1:571060-593735 GCF_000003195.3 Sorghum bicolor
AAAAAGGGAAAAGGGTTGCTACAGACGGCAGTTCATGCTTCATGTTTCGCCATAAGGGCAGTGTCTTGAACAAGAGACTCAAGCTGGAATCTAGGTTCTGTCTGTTTGGAGATAGTTCTAATCTTGATGCAAGATAGGTGCACGGTTTGCATGGAACATACCATATGCTCAGAAATCAATTTGGACAAACCCGATGAAACTGTAGATGCACCCGATGGAACTACTAGATGAAGTGTATCATATGGAATCTCGCTTCAGTCCAGTTGGAGATAGTACTAGTTTCGGTGCAAGATAGTTGCATGGTTTGTGCCTAGTGCACCATAGGCTCAGAAATCGTTGCGGAAGTTCCTGATGGTATTCCTAGGTGAAGAGGCTCAAGTGAAAGCTCGGTTCGGTCTGTTTGGAGATAGTACTAATCTTGATGAAAGATAGGTGTACGGTTTGTATGGAACGTACCGTATTCTCAGAAATCAATTTGGACGCACCCGATAGAACTCCTAGATCATGTGTGTCATATGGAATCTGGCTTCAATTTGTTTGGAGACTATGTTAGTTTAGGTCCAAGATTGGTACATGGTTTGCGCATAATGCACCATAGGCTCAGAAACCATTATGGAAGCACCCGATGATATTCCTAGGTGAAGAGGCTCAAGTGGAAGGTCGGTTCGATCTGTTTGGAGATAGTGCTAATCTTGATGCAAGATAGGTACATGGTTTGCATGGAACATACCATATGCTAAGAAATCCATTTGGACGCACCCAATAGAACTCCTAGATGATATGTGTCATATGGAATCTCGCTTTGATCTGTTTGGAGACAGAGTTAGTTTTGGTGCAAGATAGGTACACAGTTTGCGCCTAATGCATCATAGGCTAAGAAACCATTTTGGATGCATCCGATGATACTCCTAGGTAAAGGGGCTCAAGTGGAAGCTCAGTTTGCTTTGTTTGGAGATAGTGCTAAACTTGATGCAAGATAGGTGCACGAATTGCATCGAACGTACCATATGCTTAGAAATATATTTGGAAGCACCCAATAGAACTCCTAGATGACGTGTGTCATATAGAATCTCACTTCGGTCTCTTTGGAGATAGTGTTAGTTTCGGTGTAAGATAGGTACATGGTTTGTGCCTAATGCACCATAGGCTAAGAAACTATTTTGGACGCACACGATGGTACTCCTTGGTGAAGAGGCTCAAGTGGAATCTTGGTTCTGTCTGTTTGGAGATAGTTCTAATTTTCATGCAAGATAGGTGCATGGTTTGCATGGAACATACCATATGTTCAAAAATCAATTTGGACAAACCAATGGAACTGTAGATGCACCTGATGGAACTACTAGATGAAGTGTATCATATGGAATCTCACTTCAGTCCAGTTGGAGATAGTATTAGTTTCGTTGCAAGATAGGTGCATGGTTTGTGCCCAGTGCACCATAGGCTGAGAAACCATTGTGAAAGTTCCCAATGGAACTCCTAGGTGAAGAGGCTCAAGTGAAAGCTCGGTTCGGTCTGTTTGGAGATAGTGCTAATCTTGATACAAGATAGGTGTACGGTTTGCATGGAACATACCATATTCTCCGAAATCAATTTGGATGCACCCGATAGAACTCCTAGATCATGTGTGTCATATGGAATCTTGCTTCAATCTGTTTGGAGACAGTGTTAGTTTAGGTGCAAGATTGGTGCATGGTTTGCGCATAATGCACCATAGGCTCGAAAAACATTATGAAAGCACCCGATAATACTCCTAGGTGAAGAGGCTCAAGTGGAAGCTCGGTTCGATCTGTTTGGAGATAATGCTAATCTTGATGCAAGATAGGTGCACGATTTGCATGGAACATACCATATGCTAAGAAATCCATTTGGACGCACCCGTATAGAACTCCTAAATGACATGTGTCATATGGAATCTCGCTTCGGTCTGGTTGGAGACGGAGTTAGTTTTGGTGCAACATAGGTACATAGTTTGCGCCTAATGCATCATAGGCTAAGAAACCATTTTGTATGCACCTGATGATACTCCTGGGTAAAGGGGATCAAGTGGAAGCTCAGTTTGGTTTGTTTGGAGATAGTGCTAATCTTGATGCAAGATTGGTGCACGAATTGCATGGAACGTACCATATGCTTAGAAATATATTTAGAAGCACCCAATAGAACTCCTAGATGACGTGTGTCACATAGAATCTAACTTCAGTCTCTTTGGACATAGTGTTAGTTTCGGTGCAAGATAGGTACACGGTTTGTGCCCAATGCACCATAGGCTAAGAAACTATTTTGGATGCACGCGATGGTACTCCTTGGTGAAGCGCTCAAGTGGAATCTTGGTTCTGTCTGTTTGGAGATAGTTCTAATCTTGATGCAAGATAGGTGCACGGTTTGAATGGAACATACCATATGCTCAGAGATCAATTTGGACACATCTGATGGAATTGTAGATGCACCCGATGGAACTACTAGATGAAGTGTATCATATGGAATCTCGCTTCAGTCCAGTTGGAGATGGTATTAGTTTCGGTGCAAGATAGGTGCATGGTTTGTCCCCAGTACACAATAGGCTCAGAAACCATTGTGGAAGTTCTCGATGGTACTCCTAGGTGAAGAGGCTCAAGTGAAAGCTCGATTCGGTCTGTTTGGAGATAGTGCTAATCTTGATGCAAGATAGGTGTACAGTTTGCATGGAACGTACCATATTCTTAGAAATCAATTTGGACGCACCCGATAGAACTCCTAGATCATGTGTGTCATAGGAATCTTGCTTCAATCTGTTTGGAGACAGTTTAGGTGCAAGATTGGTGCATGGTTTGCGCATAATGCACCATAGGCTTGGAACCATTATGGAAGCACCCGATAACACTCCTAGGTGAAGAAGCTCAAGTGGAAGGTCGGTTCGATCTGTTTGGAGATTGTGTTAATCTTGAAGCAAGATAGGTGCACGGTTTGCATGGAACATACCATATGCTAAGAAATACATTTGGACGCACCCCAAAGAACTCCTAATTGACATGTCTCATATGGAATCTCGCTTTGGTCTGTTTGGAGACAGAGTTAGTTTTGGTGCAAGATAGGTACACAGTTTGCGCCAAATGCATCATAGGCTAAGAAACCATTTTGGATGCACCTTATGTAAAGGGGCTCAAGTGGAAGTTTAGTTTGCTTTTGTTTGGAGATAGTGCTAATCTTGATGCAAGATAGGTGTACGAATTGCATAGAACGTACCATATGCTTCGAAATATATTTCGAAGAACCCAATAGAACTCCTATATGATGTGTCTCATATAGAATCTCACTTCGGTCTCTTGGGAGATAGTGTTAGTTTCGGTGCAAGATAGGTACACGATTTGTGCCTAATGCACCATAGGCTAAGAAACTATTTTGGACGCACACGATGGTACTCCTTGGTGAAGAGGCTCAAGTGGAATCTAGGTTCTATCTGTGTGGAGATAGTTCTAATCTTGATGCAAGATAGGTGCACGGTTTGCATGGAATCTCGCTTCGGTCTGTTTGGAGACAGAGTTAGTTTTGGTGCAAGATAGGTACACAGTTTGTGCCTAATGCATCATAGGCTAAGAAACCATTTTGGATGCTCCCGATGATACTCCTGGGTAAAGGGGCTCAATTGGAAGCTCAGTTTGCTTTGTTTGGAGATAGTGCTAATCTTGATGCAAGATAGGTGCACAAATTGCATCGAACGTACCATATGCTTAGAAATATATTTGGAAGCACCCAATAGAACTCCTAGATGACGTGTGTCATATAGAATCTCACTTCGGTCTCTTTGGAGATAGTGTTAGTTTCGGTGCAAGATAGGTACACGGTTTGTGCCTAATGCACCATAGGCTAAGAAACTATTTTGGACGCACACGATGGTACTCCTTGGTGAAGAGGCTCATGTAGAATCTTGGTTCTATCTGTTTGGAGATAGTTCTAATCTTCATGCAAGATAAGTGCACGGTTTGCATTGAATATACCATATGCTCATAAATCAATTTGAACACATCCGGTGGAACTGTACATGCACCAGATGGAACTACTAGATGAATTGTATCATATGGAATCTCGCTTCAACCCAGTTGGAGATAGTATTAGTTTCGGTGCAAGATAGGTGCATGGTTTGTGCCCAGTGCACCATAGGCTCAGAAACCGTTGTGAAAGTTCCCAATGGAACTCCTAGGTGAAGTGGCTCAAGTGAAAGCTCGGTTCGGTCTGTTTGGAGATAGTGCTAATCTTGATGCAAGATAGGTGTACGGTTTGCATGGAACATACCAAATTCTCGGAAATCAATTTGGACGCACCCGATAGAACTCCTACATCATGTGTGTCATATGGAATCTTGCTTCAATCTGTTTGGAGACTGTGTTAGTTTAGGTGCAAGATTGGTGCATGGTTTGCGCATAATGCACCATAGGCTCAAAAAACATTATGAAAGCACCCGATAATACTCCTTTGTGAAGAGGCTCAAGTGGAATCTTGGTTCTGTCTGTTTGGAGATAGTTCTAATCTTGATGCAAGATAGGTGCACGGTTTGCATGGAAGATACCATATGCTCAGAAATCAATTTGGACAAACCCGATGGAACTGTAGATGCACCCGATAGAACTACTAGATGAAGTGTATCATATGAAATCTCGTTTCAGTCCAGTTGGAGATAGTATATGTTTCGGTGCAAGATAGTTGCATGGTTTGTGCCTAGTGCACCATAGGCTCAGAAATCGTTGTGGAAGTTCCCAATGGTACTCCTAGGTGAAGAGGCTCAAGTGAAAGCTCGGTTCGGTCTATTTGGAGATAGTGCTAATCTTGATGCAAGATAGGTGTACGGTTTGCATGGAACGTACCATATTCTCGGAAATCAATTTGGACGCACCCGATAGAACTCCTAGATTATGTGTGTCATATGGAATCTTGCTTCAATATGTTTGGAGACAGTGTTAGTTTAGGTGCAAGATTGGTGCATGGTTTGCGCATAATGCACCATAGGCTCAGAAACCATTATGGAAGCACCCGATGATAATCCTAGGTGAAGATGCTCAAGTGGAAGGTCGGTTCGATCTGTTTAGAGATAGTGCTAATCTTGATGCAAGATAGGTGCACGGTTTGCAAGGAACATACTATATGCTAAGAAATCCATTTGGACGCATCTCAATAGAACTCCTAGATGACATGTGTCATATGGAATCTCGCTTTGGTCTGTTTGGAGACAGAGTTAGTTTTGGTGCAAGATAGGTACAAAGTTTGCGCCTACTGCCTCATAGGCTAAGAAACCATTTTGGAGGCACCCGATGATACTCCTGGCTAAAGGGGCTCAAGTGGAAGCTCAGTTTGCTTTGTTTGGAGATAGTTCTAATCTTGATGCAAGATAGGTGCACGAATTGCATCGAACGTACCATATGCTTAGAAATATATTTGGAAGCACCCAATAGAACTCCTAGATGACGTGTGTCATATAGAATCTCACTTTGGTCTCTTTGGAGATAGTGTTAGTTTCGGTGCAAGATAGGTACACGGTTTGTACCTAATACACCATAGGCTAAGAAACTGTTTTGGACGCACGCGATGGTACTCCTTGGTGAAGAGGCTCATGTTGAATCTTGGTTCTGTCTGTTTAGAGAGTTCTAATCTTGATGCAAGATAGGTGCATGGTTTGCATGGAACATACCATATGCTCAGATATCAATTTGGACACACCTGATGGAACTGTAGATGCACCCATTGGAACTACTAGATGAAGTGTATCATATGGAATCTCCCTTCAGTCCAGTTGGACAGAGTATTAGTTTCGGTGAAAGATAGGTGCATGGTTTGTGCCCAGCGCACCTTAATCTTAGAGACTGTTGTGGAAGTTCACGATGGTACTCCTAGGTGAAGAGGCTCAACTGAAAACTCAGTTCGGTCTATTTGGAGATAGTGCTAATCTTGATGCAAGATAGGCGCACGAATTGCATGGAACGTACCATATGCTTAGAAATATATTTCGAAGCACCCAATAGAACTCCTAGATGACGTGTGTCATATAGAATCTCACTTCGGTCTCTTTGGAGATAGTGTTAGTTTCGGTGCAAGATAGGTACACGGTTTGTGCCTAATGCACCATAGGCTAAGAAACTATTTTGGACGCACACGATGGTACTCTTTGGTGAAGAGGCTCAAGTGGAATCTTGGTTCTGTCTATTTGGAGATAGTTCTATTCTTGATGCAAGATAGGTGCACGGTTTGCATGGAACATACCATATGCTTAGAAATCAATTTGGAAAAACCTGATGGAACTGTAGATGCACCTGATGAATTGTATCATATGGTATCTCGCTTTAGTCCAGTTGGAGATAGTATTAGTTTCGGTGCGAGATAGGTGCATGGTTTGTGCCCAGTGCACCACAGGGTCAGAAACCATTGTGGAAGTTCCCAATGGTACTCCTAGGTGAAGAGGCTCAAGTGAAAGCTCGGTTTGGTCTGTTTGGAGATAGTGCAAATCTTGATGCAAGATAGGTGTACGTTTGCATGGAACGTACCATATTCTCGGAAATCAAATTGGACGCAGCAGATAGAACTCCTAGATCATGTGTGTCATGTGGAATCTTGCTTCAATCTGTTCGGATACAATGTTAGTTTAGGTGTAAGATTGGTGCATGGTTTACGCATAATGCACCATAGGCTCAGAAACCATTGTGGAAGCACCCGATAATACTCCAAGGTGAAGAGGCTCAAGTGGAAGGTCGGTTCGATTTGTTTGGAGATACTGCTAATCTTGATGGAAGATTTGTGCACGGTTTGCATGGAACGTACCATATGCTAAGAAATCCATTTGGACGCACCCCAATAGAACTCCTAGATGACGTGTGTCATATAGAATCTCACTTCGGTCTCTTTGGAGATAGTGTTAGTTTTGGTGCAAGATAGGTACATGGTTTGTGCCTAATGAAACCGTTTTGGACGCACACGATGGAACTCCTAGGTAAAGCGGCTCAAGTGGAAACTCGGTTTTGAGATAGTGCTAATCTTGATGCAAGATAGGTGCATGAATTACATGGAACGTACTATATGCTTAGTAATCTGTTTGGAAGCACCCAATAGAACTCCTAGTTGACGTGTGTCATATAGAATCTCACTTCGGTCTCTTTGGAGATAGTGTTAGTTCCGGTGCAAGATAGGTACATGGTTTGTGCCTAATGCACCATAGGCTAAGAAACCATTTTGGACGCACGTGATGTTACTCCTAGGTAGAGGGGCCCAAGCAGAAGCTCGATTTGGATATAGTGGTAATCTTGATGCAAGATAGGTGCACGGTTTGCATGGAACGTTCCATATGCTCGGAAATCAATTTTGACGCACCGATAGAATTCCTAGATAATGTGTGTCATATAGAATCTCGCTTCGGTCCGTTGGAGACAATGTTAGTATCAGTGCAAGATAGGTACATGGTTTGCGTGTAATGCACCATAAGCTTAGACACCATTGTAGAAGCACCCGATGATACTCCTTGGTGAAGAGGCTGATGTGGAAGCTCGGTTTGGTCTGTTTGGAGATAGTGCTAATCTTGATGTAAGATAGGTGCACGGTTTGCATGTAACATACCATATGCCTGGAAATCAATTTATACGCACCCAATAGACCTCTTAGATGATGTGTGTCATATGGAGTCTCGCTTTGGTCTATTTAGAGACAATGTTAGTTTTAGTGCAAGATAGGTGCACGGTTTGCGCTTAATGCACCATAGGGTCGAAACCATTGTGGAAGCACCCGATTGTACTCCTAGGTGAAGAGGCTCAAGTGAAAGCTCGGTTTGGTCTGTTTCGATATAGTGCTAATCTTGATGCAAGATAGGTGCATGGTTTGCATGGAACATACCATATGCTCGGAAATCAATTTGGACACACCCGATAGAACTCCTAGATGATGTGCGTCATATGGAATTTTGCTTTGGTCCATTTGGAGATAGTGTTAGTTTTGGTGCAAGATAGGTGCACGGTTTGCACCTAATGCACCATAGTCTAAGAAACCATTTTGGACGCACCCGGTGGTACTCCTTGGTGAAGAGGCTCAAGTGGAAGCTTGGTTTGGTCTGTTTGGAGATAGTTCTCATCTTGGTGTATGATAGGCGCACGATTTGCATGGAACGTACCATATGCTTAGAAATCAATGTGGACACACCCGATGGAACTGCTAGAGGCACCCGATGGAACTACTAGCTGAAGTTTGTAATATGGAATCTCGCTTCGGTCCAGTTGAAGATAGTATATTCACAAAAATCAATTTGGACGCACCCGATAGAACTCCTAGATGATGTGTGTCATATGGAATCTCGCTTCTTTGTTTCGAGACAGTGTTAGTTTAGGTGCAAGATTGGTGCATGGTTTGCGCATAATGCACCATAGGCTCAAAAACCATTGTGGAAGCACCCGATGATACTCCTAGGTGAAGAGGCTCAAGTGGAAGGTGGGTTCGATCTGTTTGGAGATACTGCTAATCTTGATGCAAGATGGGTGAACAGTTTGCATGGAGCGTACCATTTGCTAAGAAATCCATTTGGACGCACCCCAATAGAACTCCTAGATGACATGTGTCATATGGAATCTCGCTTCGGTCTGTTTGGAGACAGAGTTAGTTTTGGTGCAAGATAGGTACACAGTTTGGGCCTAATGCATCATAGGCTGAGAAACCATTTGGGATGTACCCGATGATACTCCTGGGTAAAGGGGCTCAAGTGGAAGCTCAGTTTGGTCTGTTTGCAGATAGTGCTAATCTTGATGAAAGATAGGTGCATGAATTGCATGGAATGTACCATATGCATAGAAATCTATTTCGCAGCACCCAATAGAACTCCTAGATGACGTGTGTCCTATAGAATCTCACTTCAGTCTCTTTGGAGATAGTGTTAGTCTCGGTGCAAGATAGGTACATGGTTTGTGCCTAATGCACCATAGGCTAAGAAACCGTTTTGGACGCACACGATGGTACTCCTAGGTAAAGGGGCTCAAGTGGAAGCTCGGTTTTGAGATAGTGCTAATCTTGATGCAAGATAGGTGCACGAATTACATGGAACGTACTATATGCTTAGAAATATTTTTGGAAGCACCCAATAGATCTCCTAGTTGACGTGTGTCATATAGAATCTCACTTCGGTCTCTTTGGAGATAGTGTTAGTTTCGGTGCAAGATAGGTACACGGTTTGTGCCTAATGCACCATAGGCTAAGAACCATTTTGGACGCACGTGATGTTCCTCCTAGGTAGAGGGGCTCAAGTAGAAGCTCGATTTGAATATAGTGCTAATCTTGATGCAAGATAGGTGCACGATTTGCTTGGAACGTTCCATATGCTCGGAAATCAATTTCGACGCACCTGGTAGAACTCCTAGATAATGTGTGTCATATAGAATCTCGCTTCGGTCCGTTTGGAGACAATGTTAGTATTAGTGCAAGATAGGTACACGGTTTGCGCCTAATGCACCATAAGCTTAGACACCATTGTGGAAGCACCTGATGATACTCCTAGGTGAAGAGGCTGATGTGGAAGCTCGGCTCGGTCTGTTTAGAGATAGTGCTAATCTTGATGTAAGATAGGTGCACGGTTTGCATGTAACATACCATATGCCTAGAAATCAATTTATACGCACCCAATAGAACTCTTAGATGATGTGTGTCATATGGAGTCTCGCTTTGGTCTATTTAGAGACAATGTTAGTTTCAGTGCAAGATAGGTGCACAGTTTGCGCCTAATGCACCATAGGGTCGAAACCATTGTGGAAGCACCCGTTTGTACTCCTAGGTGAAGAGGCTCAAGGGAAAAAGCTCGGTTTGGTCTGTTTCGATATAGTGCTAATCTTGATGCATGATAGGTGCATGGTTTGCATGGAACATACCATATGCTCGGAAATCAATTTGGACACACCCGATAGAACTCCTAGATGATGTGCGTCATTTGGAATTTTGCTTTGGTCCATTTGGAGATAGTGTTAGTTTTGGTGCAAGATAGGTGCACGGTTTGCACCTAATGCACCATAGTCTAAGAAACCATTTTGGACGCACCCGGTGGAACTCCTTGGTGAAGAGGCTCAAGTGGAAGCTTGGTTTGGTCTGTTTGGAGATAGTTCTCATCTTGATGTTTGATAGGCGCACGATTTGCTTTGAACGTACCATATGCTTAGAAATCAATGTGGACACACCCGATGGAACTGCTAGAGGCACCCGATGGAACTACTAGCTGAAGTTTGTCATATGAAATCTCGCTTTGGTCCAGTTGAAGATAGTATATTCACAAAAATCAATTTCGACGCACCCGATAGAACTCCCAGCTGATGTGTGTCACATGGAATCACTTCGATTCATTTGGACATAGTGTTAGTTTTGGTGCAAGATAGGTGCACAGTTTTCGCCTAATTCACCATAGTCTAAGAAACCATTTTGGATGCACTTGATGGTAATCCTAGGTGAAGAGGCTCAAGTGGAAGCACAGTTTGGTCTATTTGGAGATACTGTTAATCTTGATGCAAGATAGGAGCACGGTTTGCATGGACATAGAATATGCTCGAAAATCAATTTAGACGCACCTGATGGAACACGTAGATGACATGTGTCATATGGAACCTCACTTCGGTCTGTTGGGAGACAATTTTAGTTTATGTGCAAGATAGGTGCACGGTTTGCACCAAGTGCACCATAGGCTAAGAACCATTTTGGACGCACCTGATGGTACTCCTAGGTGAAGAGGCTCAAATGGAAGTTCGGTTTGGTCTATTTGGAGATAGTGGTAATCTTGATGCAAGATAGGAGAACGGTTTGCATAGTCATAGAATATTTATGGAAATCAAATTGGACGCACCCGATGGAACTAGTAGATGATGTGTGTCATATGGAATCTCGCTTTGGTCTGTTTTGAGACAGTATTAGTTTCTGTGGAAGATAGGTGAATGGTTTGCACCTAATGCACCATAGGCTAAGAACCTTTTTGGACACACCTAATAGTACTCCTAGGGAAAGGGGCTCAAGTGGAAGCTTGGTTTGATCTGTTTTGAGATAGTGCTATCTTGATGCAAGATAGGTGCACGGTTTGCATGGAATGTAACATATGCTTAGAAATCAATTTTGACGCACCTAATGGAACTCCTAGATGACGTGTGTCATATGGAATCTCATTTCAGTCCACTTAGAGTAGTGTTAGTTTTGGTGCAAGATAGGTGCACGGTTTGCACCTAATGCACCATAGGCTCAAAAACCGTTGTGGAAGCTCCTGATGGAACTTCTTGGTGAAGAGGCTCAAGTGAAAGCTCGGTTCGGTCTGTTTGGAGATAGTGCTAATATTCAAGCAAGATAGGTGCATGGTTTGCATGGAACGTACCATATACT
Source organism: Sorghum bicolor (assembly GCF_000003195.3). Taxonomy (NCBI): domain Eukaryota; kingdom Viridiplantae; phylum Streptophyta; class Magnoliopsida; order Poales; family Poaceae; genus Sorghum; species Sorghum bicolor. The sequence continues at coordinate 582,398 of NW_018396399.1, forward strand.
CGAAAATCAATTTGGATGCACCCGATAGAACTCCTAGATGATGTGTGTCATATGGAATCTCACTTTGATCCCTTTGGATATACTGTTAGTTTCGATGCAACATAGTCTAAGAAACCATTTTGATGCACTCAATAGTACTCCTAGGTGAAGAGGCTCAAGTGGAAGCTCGGTTTTGTCTATTTGGAGACAATGCAAATCTTGATACAAGATAGTTGCAAGGTTTGCATGGAGCATACCATATGCTAGGAAATCAATTTGGACGCACCCGATGGAACTCCTAGTTGACATGTGTCATATGTAATCTCGCTTCGGTCCATTTGGAGACAATGTTAGTTTCGGTAGAAGATAGGTGCACGGTTTGCGCCTAATGCACCATAATAAATTATTGTGGAAGCACCGAATGATACTCCTAGGTGAAGAGGCTCAAGTGCAAGCTAGGTTCGGTGTGTTTTGAGATTGTGCTAATCTTGATGCAAGATAGGTGCACGATTTGTATGGAAACTACCATAGGCTTGGAAATCAATTTGGATGCACCCAATGAAACTCTTAGATAATGTGTGTCATATGGAGTCTCGCTTCGGTCTGTTTAGAGACAATGTTAGTTTTGGTGTAATAAAGGTGCACTGCACGGTTTGTACCATATGAACCATAGGCTCCAAAATCATTTTGGACACACCTGAGGGTACTCCTAGGTGAAGAGGCTCAAGTGGAAGCTTAGTTTGGTCTGTTTGGAGATAGTGCTAATCTTGATGTAAAATAGGTGCACGGTTTGCATGGTACGTACCATATGCTTAGAAATCAATTTGGACGCACCCGATAGAATTCGTTGATGACGTGTGTCATATGGAATCTCCCTTCGGTCCATTTGGAGACAGTGTTAGTTTGTGCCTAATGCACCATAGGCTAAGAAACCATTTTGGACGCACCCAATGGTACTCCTAGGAGAATAGGCTCAAATGGAAGCTCGGTATGGTCTGTTTGGAGATAGTGCTAATCTTGATGCAAGATAGGAGCACGGTTTGCGTGGAACATAGGCTAAGAAACTGTTTTGGACGCATGCGATGGTACTCCTTGGTGAAGAGGCTCATGTGGAATCTTGGTTCAATCTGTTTGGAGACAGTGTTAGATTAGGTGCACGGTTTGCATGGTACATACCATATGCTCAGAAATCAATTTGGCCACACCCGGTGGAACACTATCTCCAAGGGGCTCAACTGGAAGCTCAGTTTGCTTTGTTTAGAGATAGTGCTAAACTTGGTGCAAGATAGGTGCACGAATTGCATCGAACGTACCATATGCATAGCAATATATTTGGAAGCACCCATTAGAACTCCTAGATGACGTGTGTCATATAGAATCTCACTTCGGTCTCTTTGGAGATAGTGTTAGTTTCGGTGCAAGATAGGTACACGGTTTGTGCCTAATGCACCATAGGCTAAGAAACTATTTTGGATGCACACGATGGTACTCCTTGGTGAAGAGGCTCAAGTGGAATCTTGGTTCTTTCTGTTTGGAGATAGTTCTAATCTTGATGCAAGATAGGTGCACGGTTTGCATGGAACATACCATATGCTAAGAAATCCATTTGGACGCACCCCAATAGAACTAGTAGATGACATGTGTCATATGGAATCTTACTTCGATCTGTTTGGAGACAGAGTTAGTTTTGGTGCAAGATAGGTACACATTTTGCGCCTAATGCATCATAGGCTAAGAAACCTTTTTGGATGCACCCGATGATACTCCTGGGTAAAGGGGCTCAAGTGGAAGCTCAGTTTGCTTTGTTTGGAGATAGTGCTAATCTTGATGCAAGATAGGTGCACGAATAGCATGGAACGTACCATGTGCTTAGAAATATATTTGGAAGCACCCAATAGAACCCCTAGATGATGTGTGTCATATACAATCTCACTTCAGTCTCTTTGGAGCTAGTGTTAGTTTCGATGCAAGATAGGTACACGATTTGTGCCTAATGAACCATAGGCTAAGAAACTATTTTGGACGCACACGATGGTACTCCTTGGTGAAGAGGCTCAAGTGGAATCTTGGTTCTGTCTGTTTGGAGATAGTTCTAATCTTGATGCAAGATAGGTGCACGGTTTGCATGGAACATACCATATGCTCAAAAATTAATTTGGACAAACCCGATGGAACTACTAGATGATGTGTATCATATGGAATCTCGTTTCGGTCCAGTTGGAGATAGTATTAGTTTTGGTGCAAGATAAGTGCTTGGTTTGTGCCGAGTGCACCATAGGCTCTGAAACCGTTGTGGAAGTTCCCGATGGTACTCCTAGGTGAAGAGGCTGAAGTGAAAGCATGGTTCGGTCTGTTTGGAGATAGTGCTAATCTTGATGCAAGATAGGTGTACGGTTTGCATAGAACATACCACATTCTCGGAAATCAATTTGGATGCACCCGATAGAACTCCTAGATCATGTGTGTCATACGGAATCTTGCTTCAATCTGTTTGAAGATAGTGTTAGTTTAGGTGCAAGATTGGTGCATGGTTTGCGCATAATGCACCATAGGCTCGCAAACCATTATGGAAGCACCCGATAATACTCCTAGGTGAAGAGGCTCAAGTGGAAGGTCAATTCGATCTGTGTTGGAGATAGTGCTAATCTTGATGCAAGATAGGTGCATGGTTTGCATGGAACATACCAAGTGATGAGGACATCAGCACCATCTATACATCCACACCTACACCCACACCATCGCCAACACCACTTGGCCCTCTTACTCGTGCCCGTGCCCGTCAACTGAACCATCAAGTAAGTTTATTCTTAAACTCTTGTCCATCATATTTAGACAATGGAGACACGTGCACTCTTGTTTTGCTTAGGAATGATGGAGAGGACCAGAAGCATAGGGGATTGGCGTAGGCTGGATTTGGACAGCAAGACAGCACCAACTTACAACAACCGCCATGACTTCATACAGAGTCCATTTTAAGCATGCAAGCACTTGATGGAAAACTCGTCAAGTATATTTTTAGATGGATCTCAATTCAAGTTCACAGCAGCTATGAGGCGGCCGCAATTGTCTAATAACTCCACGGACCTTTTCTTCAGATACCTACTTTTAGAGCATGCTTCGGTCAATAATGATCTCATGTTTCGGTCAATAAGGATCTCATGCAACCAAGCAATGGTTGCCTTTATTTCTCTGTTATTTTTAGAGTGTCGAGAGTGCCGCCTAGCTTTGCTCTCTCTTGTATTTATGGATCCTACATGCCACCACAACAATTTGGGTTTTGTTTAATCGAGTTAGCCATTTGCTACAGCCTTTCAGCGCGCGTGTTGGATAAACCGCCCATCTGATTGTAAACGGAACCCCACCATCTTGTGATTATATATATATATATATATATATATATATATATATATATATATATATATATATATATATATATATATATATATTTTGCAATTGTGATTGTTCATTGTGTTCTTGCTTGTTCTTCGATTGCTTGCAAGACGAGTGCCCTCGTGGCCGAGTCGCGCACCACAAGAACGCAGCGATCCTTGGAGTCTGTGTATCGGCTGATACTGAACATGATGATCGTGACACTCGTGATCGGCATCGCCTACGCCATAATCAAAGCGGTATGGGCGGTCACCGTCGACGTGAGGTACCCAACAATACTGATTCTTTCAGCAAGATTAAATTTAAAATACCTCCTTTTGATGGTAAGTATGACCCTGATGCATATATTTCTTGGGAAATTGCTATTGAACAAAAGTTTGCATGTCATGAGTTTCCTGAAAATACACGTGTTAGGGCTGCTACTAGCGAGTTTAGTGACTTTGCTACTGTTTGGTGGAATGAACATGTCAAGAAAAATCCTAATAACATACCCCAAACTTGGAATGCTTTAAAACAAATCATGAGGGCTAGATTTGTTCCTTCTTACTATGCACGAGATTTGTTACATAAATTACGACAACTGAGACAGGGAGCTAAAACTGTAGAAGAATATTATCAAGAATTGCAAATGGGTATGTTGCGTTGTAATATAGAAGAGGACGAGGAACCTGCTATGGCTAGGTTTTTGGGTGGACTAAACCGTGGAATTCAGGACATACTTGAATATAAAGATTACAATAACATAACCCGTTTGTTTCATCTTGCGTGTAAAGCTGAAAGGGAAGTTTAGGGACGATATGCTAGTACCAAGAATAGTATTTCTGCAGGGAAGACTAATTCATGGCAGCCCCACACGACTACTACTCCACCTACACGTGCTCCTATGCCTTCACAAAGCAACATGTCTCGTGCTAATCCAGCAAACTCAGTGGCAAAGACGATTCAAAATCCTACTGCAAGTGCTTCATCCATGGCGTCTACAGGTAGAACAAGAGACATTCAGTGTCTCCGATGCAAGGGATATGGACATGTGATGCGTGAATGTCCCAGCAAGCGTGTTATGATCGTCAAAGATGATGGTGAGTGCTCATCTGCTAGTGATTTTGATGAAGATACACTTGCATTGCTTGCAGCTGACCATGCAGGTAGTGAACAACATTTCAAAGAACATATCAATGTACTGAAGCAGACCGCTATGAGAGCCTTATTGTGCAGCGTGTGCTTAGTGCACAAATGGAGAAGGCAGAGCAAAATCAGCGACATACATTGTTTCAAACAAAGTGTGTCATCAAAGAGCGTTCATGTCGCATGATCATTGATGGAGGTAGCTGCAACAACTTGGCCAGCAGCGACATGGTGGAGAAGCTTGCGCTTACCACTAACCCACACCCACATCCATTTTATATTCAATGGCTGAACAATAGTGGCAAGGCAAAGGTAACTAGACTTGTGCGAGTCAGTTTTTCCATTGGGTCGTATAGAGATGTTGAATGTGATGTTGTGCCTATGCAAGCTTGCAATATTCTACTAGGTAGACCTTGGCAATTTGATAGAGATTCTATGCATCATGGAAGAGCAAATCAGTATTCTTTTCTGTATCATGATAGAAAAATTGTTTTACACCCTATGTCTCCTGAGGCGATTATGCAAAATGATGTGGCTCAGGCTACAAAAGCAAAAAGAGAGAGGAATACTAAACCTGTCATAGATAGGAAAGATGGGATCAAACTGAAAGGGAATTGTTTGCTTGCTACTAAGTCTGATATTAATGAGTTGAATGCATCCACTTCTACTATTTATGCTTTAGTATGCAAAGATGCATTAATTTCCCTTCACGATATGCTGCATTCTTTGCCTCCGGAGGTTGCTCACATTTTGCATGATTATTCTGATGTGTTTCCAACTGAAATGCCATCGGGGCTACCACCACTTCGAGGGATTGAGCACCAGATTGACTTGATTCCCGGTGCTTCATTGCCCAACCGTGCACCATACAGGACCAATCTAGAAGAACACAAAAGAGATTCAGCGGCAAGTGCAAGAACTACTCGACAAAGGTTATGTGCATGAGTCTCTTAGTCCTTGTGCTGTTCCTGTTATTTTAGTGCCTAAAAAAGATGGATCATGGCGTATGTGTGTGGATTGTCGAGCTATCAATAACATTACTATTAGATATCGCCATCCTATTCCCGCTTAGATGACATGCTTGATGAACTAAGTGGTGCTGTTGTATTTTCCAAAGTTGACTTGCGTAGTGGTTACCACCAGATTCGTATGAAATTGGGAGATGAATGGAAAACCGCTTTCAAAACTAAATTCGGTTTGTATGAGTGGTTAGTCATGCCTTTTGGTTTAGCTAATGCACCGAGTACCTCCATGAGACTAATGAACGAGGTTTTGCGTGCCTTCATGGAAGATTTGTTGTTGTTTATTTTGATGATATATTAATTTACAGCAAATCTATGGATCAACATCTTGATCATTTACGTGCTGTTTTTCAAGCTCTACGAGATGCACGCTTATTTGGTAATATTGAGAAGTGCATGTTTTGTGCTAATCTTGATGCTAGATAGGTGCACGAATTGCATGGAACGTACCATATGCTTCAAAATATATTTGGAAGCACCCAATAGGACTCATAGATGACGTGTGTCTTGTAGAATCTCACTTCGGTCTCTGTCGACGAAAGCTGGTCGGCAGTCTACCTTGGGGTATACCCACGGTAGTAGTTTATCGGTAGACGGTGCGTAAACTACGAACTCGATGGTGACGCAAGACACGGACAAGCTTTTTATCCAGGTTCGGCCGCCGAGTTGGCGTAATACCTACGTCCTGCGTCTGGTTGTATTGATTTGTGTTGAGAGAATATGATGTGTATAGTCTGTCCTCTAGGGGACCCCTGCCCCTCCTTATATATCCTGAAGGGACAGAGTTACAAGCAAAGTATCCTATTTGGTACAAAATCTTGTAGCATTGCGGTGCACGCTGACCAGTCGTGCGCCGCACGTCTTCATCTTGTGGGCCGAGCCACCTCTGATGGTGCGGCCCATATAGGCCCATGAGGGTATAGGGGTTTATACCCCCACAGCTAGTCCCCGAGCACCATGTATTATGATGTAACACGCCGTCTTGAGCTTCTTCGATCAGTGTGGCTTGACGTCTTCAATAAGCAGGAAAGTCGCCCAAACAGTTGCAACGGTATTTTGACCAACTCAAAAGACAGTTGATCAACATTGACATCGAAGAAGCAGGTTGTTCGAAGAATGCATGGTGCTCTAAATTAAAAAAGATTTCTTTTCTGGTGAAGTGTGCCCACTTTACTTTTCTAAAAAGTATAGACCTCAAAAAAGCAAGCATATTCACCGCAAGGTGAAGTGTGCCCACTTAGTCCCCGAGCCTGGTAGTAGGTGACGTAGGCACGTGGTGGCAGGGTCAAAAGAAAAGTCCTCAAAGAAATTCTGAAACTGAGATGCATCGCCAGATGCATCGTACCGATGTAGTCCCCGAGCTTGCTGGAAGGCGAAGTATGAGCCTTGTAGCAAGGTCTAAAAAATTGAATTTACCAGTCCGTCTGCAATTGAACAGACTAATCGACCAGTCCCCGAGCATATAACGCTCGGTGGTCGGTACAGTCCCCGAATTCTCAAATTGGTGGGATGGTCGACCAGTCCTCGAGCGTATAGTGCTCGGTGGTCGGTACAGTCCCCGAGCACGGCGTAGGGACCGGTGGACAAGTCCCCGAGCGTGGTTGGGAACGTAAACGTGCTCGGTGGTCGGCACAGTCTTCGAGCACAGCATAGAGAGTAGTCGACAAGTCCCCGAGCATGGTTGGGAACGTAAACGTGCTCGGTGGTCGGAGCAGTCCCCGGGCACAGCGTAGAGAATAGTCGACGAGTCTCCAAGCGTAGCTTGTCGACTGGGCCAAACTTCTGAAAAATAAATATAAAGAATTGGTAGTACATGATGTATAAATAACCTTTAGATAAAAAATCAGTACTAAGATAAGTTTTAGATTTTTTGTTATAAAATTAGCACGAGTAGTTAATTCGTCCTAGAGCTTGTACCAGCTCTGGTCTAGCCAACAATCAGCATGAGGTGCGGAACCTAGGCACGCGTAGGATTGTCAGCCACGTCAGAGAGCTACTGCCGACCACCCGGAACGCAGAGGGCGGATCTCGTGCACGTGTAGGGAGGAGTCGGAGACAGTACCGGCTCTGGAAAGCTCGTGTAGGAGAAAAAACTAGTCGGCTAAAAAAGTTGTTTTGAAGAATAATAATATTAAAAATATTATGCCAAAAATAAATAAAATATTAGAATTGTACTTATCTTTGGACGAAAGTATGGTCGGGAGAGTTGCTTGACTTGTTGTCGTGATGGTGGTCGCGGCTGTCGTAGCGCCGTTCTTTGCGACGATTATTATTGCGACTCGTGGTCAGAGCAAGTAGGCCAAACAACTTGGTCGATAGCCTGAGCAGGTCGGTGTCGTCGATCTGCCTCCCTTTGTAGCAGAGAAGCGGGTGACGCGTTGTCGGCGTGGTCGGAGACGTTGCTGGAGTAGTTGGAGTCGTGGCCAGCGTGGTTGAAGCCGCCGCCGACGTCGATGAAGAAGTGGTTGGCGCAGATCGGATCTACACCTCCTCCGTGGTCGTGGCGGTGAAGCTGTTGAAGCTGACGGTGAACGTGAAGTCGCCCGCCATGGCCACGAAGTCGGGGATGATGACCATCTCATTCGTCGGAGAAGTTGCACGCACACCCCCTACCTGGCGCGCCACTGTCGACGAAAGCTGGTCGGCAGTCTACCTTGGGGTATACCCACGGTAGTAGTTTATCGGTAGACGGTGCGCAAACTACGAACTCGATGGTGACGCAAGACACGGACAAGCTTTTTATCCAGGTTCGGCCGCCGAGTTGGCGTAATACCTACGTCCTGCGTCTGGTTGTATTGATTTGTGTTGAGAGAATATGATGTGTATAGTCTGTCCTCTAGGGGACCCCTGCCCCTCCTTATATATCCTGAAGGGACAGAGTTACAAGCAAAGTATCCTATTTGGTACAAAATCTTGTAGCATTGCGGTGCACGCCGACCAGTCGTGCGCCGCACGTCTTCATCTTGTGGGCCGAGCCACCTCTGATGGTGCGGCCCATATAGGCCCATGAGGGTATAGGGGTTTATACCCCCACAGTCTCTTTGGAGAGAGTGTTAGTTTTGGTGCAAGATAGGTACATGTTTTGTGCCTAATGCACCATAGGCTAAGAAACTATTTTGGATGCACGCGATGAAACTCCTTGGTGAAGAGGCTCATGTGGAATCTTGGTTGTTTCTGTTTGGAGATAGTTCTAATCTTGATGCAAGATAGGTGCACAATTTGCATGGAAGATACCATATGCTCAAAAATTAATTTGGACAAACCCGATGGAACTACTAGATGAAGTGTATCATATGGAATCTCGCTTCGGTCCAGTTGGAGATAGGATTAGTTTCGGTGCAAGATAAGTGCTTGGTTTGTGCCGAGTGCACCATAGGCTCTGAAACCGTTGTGGAAGTTCCCGATGGTACTCCTAGGTGAAGAGGCTGAAGTGAAAGCTCGGTTCGGTCTGTTTGGAGATAGTGCTAATCTTGATGCAAGATAGGTGTACGGTTTGCATGGAACATACCACATTCTCGAAAATCAATTTGGATGCACCCAATAGAACTCCTAGATCATGTGTGTCATACGAAATCTTGCTTCAATCTGTTTGGAGATAGTGTTAGTTTAGGTGCAAGATTGGTGCATGGTATGCGCATAATGCACCATAGGCTCGGAAACCATTATGGAAGCACCCGATAATACTCCTAGGTGAAGAGGCTCAAGTGAAAGGTCAATTCGATCTGTGTTAGAGATAGTGCTAATCTTGATGCAAGATAGGTGCATGGTTTGCATGGAACATACCAAGTGCTAAGAAATCCATTTGGACGCACTCCAATAGAACTCCTAGATGACATGTGTCATATGGAATCTCGCTTTGGTCTGTTTGGAGACAGAGTTAGTTTTGGTGCAAGATAGGTACACAGTTTGCGCCTAATGCATCATTTGCTAAGAAACCATTTTGGATGCACCTGATGATACTCCTGGGTAAAGGGGCTCAAGTGGAAGCTCAGTTCGCTTTTGTTTGGAGATAGTGCTAATCTTGATGCAAGATAGGTGCACGAATTGCATGGAACGTACCATATGCTTAGAAATATATTTGGAAGCACCCAATAGAACTCCTAGATGACGTGTGTCATATAGAATCTCACTTCGGTCTCTCTGGAGATAGTGTTAGTTTCGGTGCAAGATAGGTACACGGTTTGTGCCTAATGCACCATAGGCTAAGAAACTATTTTGGACGCACACGATGGTACTCCTAGATGAAGTGGCTCAACTAGAAGCTCATTTTGCTTTTGTTTGGAGATAGTGCTAATCTTGATGCAAGATAGGTGCACGAATTGCATGGAACGTACCATATGCTTAGAAATATATTTGGAAGCACCCAATAGAACTCGTAGATGACGTGTGTCATATAGAATCTCACTTCGGTCTCATTGGTGACAGTGTTAGTTTCGGTGCAAGATAGGTACACGGTTTGTGCCTAATGCACCATAGGCTAAGAAACTATTTTGGACGCACACGATGGTACTCCTTAGTGAAGAGGCTCAAGTGGAATCTTGGTTCTGTGTGTTTGGAGATAGTTCTAATCTTGATGCAAGATAGGTGCACGGTTTGCATGGAACGTACCATATGCTCAGAAATCAATTTGGACACACCCGATGGAACTGTAGATGCACCCGCTGGAACTACTAGATGAAGTGTATCATATGAAATCTTGCTTCGGTCCACTTGGAGATAGTATTAGTTTCGGTGCAAGATAGTTGCATGGTTTGTGCCCAGTGCACCATAGGCTCAGAAATCGTTGTGGAAGTTCCCAATGGTACTCCTAGGTGAAGAGGCTCAAGTGAAAGCTCGGTTCAGTCTGTTTGGAGATAGTGCTAATTTTGATGCGAGATAGGTGTACGGTTTGCATGGAACATACCATATTCTTGGAAATCAATTTGGACGCACCCGATAGAACTCCTAGATCATGTGTGTCATATGGAATCTTGCTTCAATCTGTTTGGAGACAGTGTTAGTTTAGGTGCAAGATTGGTGCATGGTTTGCGCATAATGCACCATAGGCTCAGAAAACCATTATGGAAGCACCCGATAATACTCCTAGGTGAAGAGGCTCAAGTGGAAGGTCGGTTCGATCTGTTTGGAGATAGTGCTAATTTTGATGCAAGATAGGTGCACGGTTTGCATGGAACATACCATATGCTAAGAAATCCATTTGGACACATCCCAATAGAACTCCTAGATGACATGTGTCATATGGAATGTCGCTTTGGTCTGTTTGGAGACAGAGTTAGTTTTGGTGCAAGATAGGTACATAGTTTGTGCCTAATGCATCATAGGCTAAGAAACCATTTTGGATGCACCCGATGATACTCCTGGGTAAAGGAGTTCAAGTGGAAGCTCAGTTTGCTTTGTTTGGAGATAGTGCTAATCTTGATGCAAGATAGGTGCACGAATTGCATTGAACGTACCATATGCTTAGAAATATATTTGGAAGCACCCAATAGAACTCCTAGATGATGTGTGTCATATAGAATCCCACTTCGGTCTCTTTGGAGATAGTGTTAGTTTCGGTGCAAGATAGGTACACAATTTGTGCCTAATGCACCATAGGGTAAGAAACTATTTTGGACGCACACGATGGAACTCCTTGGTGAAGAGGCTCAAGTGGAATCTTGGTTCTTTCTGTCTGGAGATAGTTCTAATCTTGATGCAAGATAGGTGCACGGTTTGCATGGAACATACCATATGCTCAGAAATCAATTTGGACAAACCCGATGGAACTGTAGATGCACCCAGATGGAACTACTATGATGAAGTGTATCATATGGATCTCGGCT
>NW_018396399.1:594042-596005 GCF_000003195.3 Sorghum bicolor
AAGTTAGGTGTACGCTTTGCATGGAACGTACCATATTCTCTGAAATCAATTTGGACGTACCCGATAGAACTCCTAGATCATGTGTGTCATATGGAATCTCGCTTCAATCTGTTTGGAGACAGTGTTAGTTTAGGTGCAAGATTGGTGCATGGTTTGCGCATAATGCACCATAGGCTCAGAAACCATTATGCAAGCACCCGATGATAATCCGAGGTGAAGAGGCTCAAGCGGAAGGTCGGTTCGATATGTTTGGAGATAGTGCTAATCTTGATGCAAGATAGGTGCACGGTTTGCATGGAACATACCATATGCTAAGAAATCAATTTGGACGTACCTCAATAGAACACCTAGATGATATGTGTCATATAGAATCTTGCTTTGGTCTGTTTGGAGACAGAGTTTGTTTTGGTGCAAGATAGGTACACAGTTCGCGCCTAATGCATCATAGGCTAAGAAACCATTTTGGATGCACCCGATGATACTCCTGGGTAAAGGGGCTCAAGTGGAAGCTCAGTTTGCTTTGTTTGGAGATTGTGCTAATCTTGATGCAAGATAGGTGCACGAATTGCATCGAACGTACCATATGCTTAGAAATATATTTGGAAGCACCCAATAGAACTCCTAGATGATGTGTGTCATATATAATCTCACGTCGGTCTCTTTGGAGATAGTGTTAGTTTCGGTGCAAGATAGGTACACGATTTGTGCCTAATGCACCATAGGGTAAGAAACTATTTTGGACGCACACGATGGAACTCCTTGGTGAAGAGGCTCAAGTGGAATCTTGGTTCTTTCTGTCTGGAGATAGTTCTAATCTTGATGCAAGATAGGTGCACGGTTTGCATGGAACATACCATATGCTCAGAAATCAATTTGGACAAACCCGATGGAACTGTAGATGCACCCGATGGAACTACTAGATGAAGTGTATCATATGGAATCTCGCTATGGTCCAGTTAGAGATAGTATTAGTTTCGGTGCAAGAAAGTTGCATGGTTTGTGCCCAGTGCACCATAGGCTCAGAAATCGTTGTGGAAGTTCCCGATGGTACTCCTAGGTGAAGAGGCTCAAGTGAAAGCTCGGTTCGGTCTGTTGGAGATAGTACTAATCTTGATGAAAGTTACGTGTACGGTTTGCATGGAACGTACCATATTCTCTTAAATCAATTTGGACGTACCCGATAGAACTCCTAGATCATGTGTGTCATATGGAATCTCGCTTCAATCTGTTTGGAGACAGTGTTAGTTTAGGTGCAAGATTGGTGCATCGTTTGCGCATAATGCACCATAGGCTCAGAAACCATTATGGAAGCACCCGATGATAATCCTAGGTGAAGAGGCTCAAGTGGAAGGTCAGTTCGATCTGTCTGGAGATAGTGCTAATCTTGATGCAAGATAGGTGCACGGTTTGCATGGAACATACCATATGCTAAGATCCATTTGGACGCACCCAATAGAACTCCTAGATGACATGTGTCATACAGAATCTCGCTTAGGTCTGTTTGGAGACAGAGGTAGTTTTGGTGCAAGATAGGTACACAGTTTGCGCCTAATGCATCATAGGCTAAGAAACCATTTTGGATGCACCCGATGATACTCCTGGGTAAAGGGGCTCAAGTTAAAGCTCAGTTTGCTTTGTTTGGAGATAGTGCTATTCTAGATGCAAGATTGGTGCACGAATTGCATCGAACGTACCATATGCTTAGAAATATATTTGGAAGCACCCAATAGAACTCCTAGATGACGTGTGTCATATAGAATCTCACTTCAGTCTCTTTCGAGATAGTGTTAGTTTTGGTACAAGATAGGTACACGGTTTGTGCCTAATGCACCATAGGCTAAGAAACTATTTTGGACGCACGCGATGGTATCCTTGGTGAAGAGGCTCATGTGGAATCTTAGTTCTGTCTGCTTGGAGATAGTTCTAATCTTGATACAAGATAGGTGCACGGTTTGCATGGGTG
>NW_018396399.1:603881-609072 GCF_000003195.3 Sorghum bicolor
TATCTTGATGCAGATAGGTGCACGAATTGCATGGAACGTACCATATGCTTCAAAATATATTTGGAAGCACCCAATAGAACTTCGAGATGACGTTTGTCAAATAGAATCTCACTTCGGTCTCTTTGGAGATAGTGTTAGTTTCTATGCAAGATAGGTACACGGTTTGTGCCTAATGCGCCATAGGCTAAGAAACTATTTTGGACGCACACGATGGTACTCCATGGTGAAGAGGCTCAAGTGGAATCTTGGTTCTGTCTATTTGGAGATAGTTCTAATCTTGATACAAGATAGGTGCACGGTTTGCATGGAACATACCATAGGCTCAGAAATCAATTTGGACAAACCCGATGGAACTGCTAGATGAAGTGTATCATATGGAATCTCGCTTCAGTCCAGTTGGAGATAGTATTAGTTTTGGTGCAAGACTGGTGCATGGTTTGTGCCTAATGCACCAGAGGCTCTGAAACCGTTGTGGAAGTTCCCGATGGTACTCCTAGGTGAAGAGGCCCAAGTGAAAGCTCGGTTCGGTCTGTTTGGAGATAGTGCTAATCTTGATGCAAGATAGGTGTACGGTTTGCATGGAACGTACTACATTCTTGGAAATCAATTTGGACGCACCCGATAGAACTCCTAGATCATGTGTGTCGTATGGAATCTCGCTTCAATCTGTTTGGAGACAATATTAGTTTAGGTGCAAGATTGGTGCATGGTTTGCGCATAATGCACCATAGGCTTAGAAACCATTATGGAAGCACCCGATGATAATCCTAGGTGAAGAGGCTCAAGTGGAAGTTCGGTTCGATTTGTTTGGAGATAGTGCTAATCTTGATGCAAGATAGGTGCACGGTTTGCAAGGAACATACCACATGCTAAGAAATCCATTTGGACGCACCCCAATAGAACTCCTAGATGACATGTGTCATATGGAATCTCGATTCGGTCTGTTTGGAGACAGAGTTAGTTTTGGTGCAAGATAGGTACACAGTTTACGCCTAATGCATCATAGGCTAAGAAACCATTTTGGATGCACCCGATGATACTCCTGGGTAAAGGGGCTCAAGTGGAAGCTCAGTTTGCTTTTGTTTGGAGATAGTGCTAATCTTGATGTAAGATTGGTGCACGAATTGCATGGAACGTACTTATGCTTAGAAATATATTTGGAAGCACCCAATAGAACTCCTAGATGACGTGTGTCATATAGAATCTCACATCAGTCTCTTTGGAGATAGTGTTAGTTTCGGTGCAAGATAGGTACACTGTTTGTGCCTAATGCACCATAGGCTAAGAAACTATTTGGACGCACGCGATGGTACTCCTTGGTGAAGAGGTTCAAGTGGAATCTTGGTTCTATCTGTTTGGAGATAGTTCTAATCTTGATGCAATATAGGTGCATGGTTTGCATGGAACATACCATATGCTCAGAAATAAATTTGGACAAACCCGATGGACTGTAGATGCACCCGATAGAACTACTAGATGAAGTGTATCATATGGAATCTCGCTTCGGTCCAGTTGGAGATAGTATTAGTTTCGGCGCAAGATAGTTGCATGGTTTGTGCCCAGTGCACCATAGGCTCAGAAATCATTGTGGAAGTTCCCGATGGTACTCCTAGGTGAAGAGGCTCAAGTAAAAGCTCGGTTCGCTCCGTTTGGAGATAGTGCTAATCTTGATGAAAGATAGGTGTACGGTTTGCATGCAACGTACCATATTCTCAAAAATCAATTTGGACACACCCGATAGAACTCCTAGATCATGTGTGTCATATGGAATCTCGCTTCAATCTATTTGTAGATAGTGTTAGTTTAGGTGCAAGATTGGTGCATGGTTTGCGCATAATGCACCATTGGCTCAGAAACTATGGTGGGAGCACCCGATGATAATCCTAGGTGAAGAGGCTCAAGTGGAAGGTCGGTTCGATCTGTTTGGAGATAGTGCTAATCTTGATGCAAGATAGGTGCATGGTTTGCATGGAACATACCATATGCTAAGAAATCCATTTGGACGCACCCCAATAGAACTCCTAGATGACATGTGTCAAATGTAATCTTGCTTCGTTCTATATGGAGACAGAGTTAGTTTTGGTGCAAGATAGGTACACAGTTTGCGCCTAATGCATCATAGGCTAAGAAACCATTTTGGATGCACCCGATGATACTCTTGGGTAAAGGGGCTCAAGTGGAAGCTCAGCTTGCTTTGTTTGGGGATAGTGCCAATCTTGATGCAAGATAGGTGCCCAAATTGCATCGAACGTACCCATATGCTTAGAAATAGTGTTAGTATAGAATCTCACTTCGGTCTCTTTGGAGATAGTGTTAGTTTCGGTGCAAGATAGGTACACGGTTTGAGCCTAATGCACCATAGGCTAAGAAACAGTTTTGGACGCACGCGATGGTATTCCTTGGTTAAGAGGCTCATGTGGAATCTTGGTTCTATCTGTTTGGAGATAGTTCTAATCTTGATGCAAGATAGGTGCACAGTTTGCATGGAACATACCATATGCTCTGAAATCAATTTGCACACACCCGATGGAACTGCTAGATGAAGTGTATCATATGGAATCTCGCCTCAGTCCAGTTGGAGATAGTATTAGTTTCGGTGCAAGACTGGTGCATGGTTTGTGCCTAGTGCACCAGAGGCTCTAAAACCGTTGTGGAAGTTCCCGATGGTACTCCTAGGTGAAGAGGCCCAAGTGAAAGCTCGGTTCGGTCTGTTTGGAGATAGTGCTAATCTTGATGCAAGATAGGTGTACGGTTTGCATGGAACGCACCACATTCTTGGAAATCAATTTGGACGCACCCGATAGAACTCCTAGATCATGTGTGTCATACGGAATCTCGCTTCAATCTGTTTGGAGACAATGTTAGTTTAGGTGCAAGATTGGTGCATGGTTTGCGCATAATGCACCATAGGCTTAGAAACCATTATGGAAGCACCCGATGATAGTCCTAGGTGAAGAGGCTCAAGTGGAAGCTCAGTTAGATTTGTTTGGAGATAGTGCTAATCTTGATGCAAGATAGGTGCACGAATTGCATCGAACGTACCAAATGCTTAGAAATAGTGTGTCATATAGAATCTCACTTTGGTCTCTTTGGAGATAGTGTTAGTTTCATAGGTACACGGTTTGTGCCTAATGCACCATAGGCTAAGAAACTATTTTGGACGCTCGCGATGGTACTCCTTGGTGAAGAGGCTCATAGGGAATCTTGGTTCTGTCTATTTGGAGATAGTTCTAATCTTGATGCAAGATAGGTGCACAGTTTGCATGGAACATACTATATGCTCTAAAATCAATTTGGACACACCCGATGGAACTGTAGATGCACCCAATAGAACTACTAGATAAAGTGTATCATACAGAATCTTGCTTCGGTCCAGTTGGACATCGTATTAGTTTCGGTGCAAGATAGTTGCATGGTTTGTGCCTAGTGCACCATAGGCTTAGAAACCGTTGTGGAAGTTCCCGATGGTACTCCTAGGTGAAGAGGCCCAAGTGAAAGCTCGGTTCGGTCTGTTTGGAGATAGTGCTAATCTTGATGCAAGATAGGTGTACGGTTTGCATGGAACGCACCACATTCTTGGAAATCAATTTGGACGCACCCGATAGAACTCCTAGATCATGTGTGTCATACGGAATCTCGCTTCAATCTGTTTGGAGACAATGTTAGTTTAGGTGCAAGATTGGTGCATGGTTTGCGCATAATGCACCATAGGCTTAGAAACCATTATGGAAGCACCCGATGATAGTCCTAGGCGAAGAGGCTCAAGTGGAAGCTCAGTTAGATTTGTTTGGAGATAGTGCTAATCTTGATGCAAGATAGGTGCACGAATTGCATCGAACGTACCAAATGCTTAGAAATAGTGTGTCATATAGAATCTCACTTTGGTCTCTTTGGAGATAGTGTTAGTTTCATAGGTACACGGTTTGTGCCTAATGCACCATAGGCTAAGAAACTATTTTGGACGCTCGCGATGGTACTCCTTGGTGAAGAGGCTCATAGGGAATCTTGGTTCTGTCTGTTTGGAGATAGTTCTAATCTTGATGCAAGATAGGTGCACAGTTTGCATGGAACATACTATATGCTCTAAAATCAATTTGGACACACCCGATGGAACTGTAGATGCACCCAATGGAACTACTAGATAAAGTGTATCATACAGAATCTTGCTTCGGTCCAGTTGGACATCGTATTAGTTTCGGTGCAAGATAGTTGCATGGTTTGTGCCTAGTGCACCATAGGCTTAGAAACCGTTGTGGAAGTTCCCGATGGTACTCCTAGGTGAAGAGGCACAAGTGAAAGCTCGGTTCGGTCTGTTTCGAGATAGTGCTAATCTTGATGCAAGATAGGTGTACGGTTTGCATGGAACATACCATATTCTCGAAAATCAATTTGGACGCACCCGATAGAACTCCTAGATCATGTGTGTCATATGGAATCTTGCTTCAATCTGTTTGGAGACAGTTCTAATCTTGATGCAAGATAGGTGGACGGCTTGCATGGAACATACCATATGCTTAGAAATCAATTTGGAAAAACTCGATGGAACTATAGATGCACCCGATGGAACTACTAGATGAAGTGTATCATATGGAATCTCGCTTCGGTCCAGTTAGAGATAGTATTAGTTTCGGTGCAAGATATGGTTTGTGCCCAGTGCACCATAGGCTCAGAAACCGTTGTGGAAGTTCCCGATGGTACTCCTAGGTGAAGAGGTTGAATTGAAAGCTTGGTTCGGTTTGTTTGGAGATCGTGCTAATCTTGATGCAAGATAGGTGTACGGTTTGCATGGAACATACCATATTCTCGGAAATCAATTTGGACGCACCCGATAGAACTCCTAGATCATGTGTGTCATATGGAATCTCGCTTCAATCTGTTTGGAGATTGTGTTAGTTTAGGTGCAAGATTGGTGCATGGTTTGCGCATAATGCACCATAGGCACATAAACTATTGTGGGAGCACCCGCTGATAATCCTAGGTGAAGAGGCTCAAGTGGAAGGTCAATTCGATCTGTGTTGGAGATAGTGCTAATCTTGATGCAAGATTGGTGCATGGTTTGCATGGAACATACCATATGCTAAGAAATCCATTTGGACGCACCCCAATAGAACTCCTAGATGACATGTGTCATATGGAATCTCGCTTCGGCCTCTTTGGAGATAGTGTTATTTTCGGTGCAAGATAGGTACAC
>NW_018396399.1:609172-612651 GCF_000003195.3 Sorghum bicolor
GTGTATCATACAGAATCTTGCTTCGGTCCAGTTGGACATCGTATTAGTTTCGGTGCAAGATAGTTGCATGGTTTGTGCCTAGTGCACCATAGGCTTAGAAACCGTTGTGGAAGTTCCCGATGGTACTCCTAGGTGAAGAGGCCCAAGTGAAAGCTCGGTTCGGTCTGTTTGGAGATAGTGCTAATCTTGATGCAAGATAGGTGTACGGTTTGCATGGAACGCACCACATTCTTGGAAATCAATTTGGACGCACCCGATAGAACTCCTAGATCATGTGTGTCATACGGAATCTCGCTTCAATCTGTTTGGAGACAATGTTAGTTTAGGTGCAAGATTGGTGCATGGTTTGCGCATAATGCACCATAGGCTTAGAAACCATTATGGAAGCACCCGATGATAGTCCTAGGTGAAGAGGCTCAAGTGGAAGCTCAGTTAGATTTGTTTGGAGATAGTGCTAATCTTGATGCAAGATAGGTGCACGAATTGCATCGAACGTACCAAATGCTTAGAAATAGTGTGTCATATAGAATCTCACTTTGGTCTCTTTGGAGATAGTGTTAGTTTCATAGGTACACGGTTTGTGCCTAATGCACCATAGGCTAAGAAACTATTTTGGACGCTCGCGATGGTACTCCTTGGTGAAGAGGCTCATAGGGAATCTTGGTTCTGTCTATTTGGAGATAGTTCTAATCTTGATGCAAGATAGGTGCACAGTTTGCATGGAACATACTATATGCTCTAAAATCAATTTGGACACACCCGATGGAACTGTAGATGCACCCAATGGAACTACTAGATAAAGTGTATCATACAGAATCTTGCTTCGGTCCAGTTGGACATCGTATTAGTTTCGGTGCAAGATAGTTGCATGGTTTGTGCCTAGTGCACCATAGGCTTAGAAACCGTTGTGGAAGTTCCCGATGGTACTCCTAGGTGAAGAGGCACAAGTGAAAGCTCGGTTCGGTCTGTTTCGAGATAGTGCTAATCTTGATGCAAGATAGGTGTACGGTTTGCATGGAACATACCATATTCTCGAAAATCAATTTGGACGCACCCGATAGAACTCCTAGATCATGTGTGTCATATGGAATCTTGCTTCAATCTGTTTGGAGACAGTTCTAATCTTGATGCAAGATAGGTGGACGGTTTGCATGGAACATACCATATGCTTAGAAATCAATTTGGAAAAACTCAATGGAACTATAGATGCACCCGATGGAACTACTAGATGAAGTGTATCATATGGAATCTCGCTTTGGTCCAGTTAGAGATAGTATTAGTTTCGGTGCAAGATATGGTTTGTGCCCAGTGCACCATAGGCTCAGAAACCGTTGTGGAAGTTCCCGATGGTACTCCTAGGTGAAGAGGTTGAATTGAAAGCTTGGTTCGGTTTGTTTGGAGATCGTGCTAATCTTGATGCAAGATAGGTGTACGGTTTGCATGGAACATACCATATTCTCGGAAATCAATTTGGACGCACCCGATAGAACTCCTAGATCATGTGTGTCATATGGAATCTCGCTTCAATCTGTTTGGAGATTGTGTTAGTTTAGGTGCAAGATTGGTGCATGGTTTGCGCATAATGCACCATAGGCACATAAACTATTGTGGGAGCACCCGCTGATAATCCTAGGTGAAGAGGCTCAAGTGGAAGGTCAATTCGATCTGTGTTGGAGATAGTGCTAATCTTGATGCAAGATTGGTGCATGGTTTGCATGGAACATACCATATGCTAAGAAATCCATTTGGACGCACCCCAATAGAACTCCTAGATGACATGTGTCATATGGAATCTCGCTTCGGTCTGTTTGGAGACAGAGTTAGTTTTGGTGCAAGATAGGTACACAGTTTACGCCTAATGCATCATAGGCTAAGAAACCATTTTGGATGCACCCGATGATACTCCTAGGTAAAGGGGCTCAAGTGGAAGCTCAGTTTGCTTTTGTTTGGAGATAGTGCTAATCTTGATGTTAGATAGGTGCACGAATTGCATGGAACGTACTATATGCTTAGAGATATATTTGGAAGCACCCAATAGAACTCCTAGATGACGTGTGTCATATAGAATCTCACTTCGGTCTCTTTGGAGATAGTGTTAGTTTCGGTGCAAGATAAGTACACGGTTTGTTCCTAATGCACCATAGGCTAAGAAACTATTTTGGACGCACGCGATGGTACTCCTTGGTGAAGAGGCTCATGTGAAATCTTGGTTCTGTCTGTTCGGAGATAGTTCTAATCTTGATGCAAGATAGGTGCACGGTTTGCATGGAACATACCAAATGCTCAGAAATAAATTTGGACAAACCCGATGGACTGTAGATACACCCGATGGAACTACTAGCTGAAGTGTATCATATGGAATCTCGCTTCGGTCCAGTTGGAGACAGTATTAGTTTCAGTGCAAGATAGTTGCATGGTTTGTGCCCAGTGCACCATAGGCTCAGAAATCGTTGTGGAAGTTGCCGATGGTACTCCTAGGTGAAGAGGCTCAAGTGAAAGCTCGGTTCGGTCGGTTTAGTGATAGTGCTAATCTTGATGAAAGATAGGTGTACGGTTTGCGTGGAACATACCATATTCTCATAAATCAATTTGGACGCACCCGATAGAACTCCTAGATCATGTGTGTCATATGGAATCTCGCTTCAATCTGTTTAGAGACAGTGTTAGTTTAGGTGCAAGATTGGTGCATGGTTTGCGTATAATGCACCATAGGCTCAGAAACCATTATGGAAGCACCCGATGATAATCCTGGGAAGGGTCAAGTGGAAGGTCGGTTCGATCTGTTTGGAGATAGTGCTAATCTTGATGCAAGATAGGTGCACGGTTTGCATGGAACATACCATATGCTAAGAAATCCATTTAGACGCACCCCAATAGAACTCCTAGATGACATGTGTCATAAAGAATCTCGCTTTGGTCTGTTTGGAGACAGAGTTAGTTTTGGTGCAAGATAGGTACACAGTTTGCACCTAATGCATCATAGGCTAAGAAACCATTTTGGATGCACCCGATCATACTCCTAGGTAAAGGGGCTCAAGTGGAAGCTCAGTTTGCTTTGTTTGGAGATAGTGCCAATCTTGATGAAAGATAGGTGCACGAATTGCATCGAACGTACCATATGCTTAGAAATATATTTGGAAGCACCCAATAGAACTCCTAGATGACGTGTGTCACATAGAATCTCACTTTGGTCTCTTTGGAGATAGTGTTAGTTTCGGTGCAAGATAGGTACACGGTTTGTTCCTAATGCACCATAGGCTAAGAAACTATTTTGGACGCACGCGATGGTACTCCTTGGTGAAGAGGCTCATGTGGAACCTTGGTTGTCTGTTTGGAGATAGTTCTAATCTTGATGCAAGATAGGTGCACGGTTTGCATGGTACATACAATATGCTCAGAAATCAATTTGGCCACACCCGATGGAACTGTAGATGCACCCGATGGAATTACTAGATGAATTGTATCATATGGAATCTTGC
>NW_018396399.1:613120-620073 GCF_000003195.3 Sorghum bicolor
TTGTTCCTAATGCACCATAGGCTAAGAAACTATTTTGGACGCACGCGATGGTACTCCTTGGTGAAGAGGCTCATGTGAAATCTTGGTTCTGTCTGTTTGGAGATAGTTCTAATCTTGATGCAAGATAGGTGCACGGTTTGCATGGAACATACCAAATGCTCAGAAATAAATTTGGACAAACCCGATGGACTGTAGATACACCCGATGGAACTACTAGCTGAAGTGTATCATATGGAATCTCGCTTCGGTCCAGTTGGAGACAGTATTAGTTTCAGTGCAAGATAGTTGCATGGTTTGTGCCCAGTGCACCATAGGCTCAGAAATCGTTGTGGAAGTTGCCGATGGTACTCCTAGGTGAAGAGGCTCAAGTGAAAGCTCGGTTCGGTCGGTTTAGTGATAGTGCTAATCTTGATGAAAGATAGGTGTACGGTTTGCGTGGAACATACCATATTCTCATAAATCAATTTGGACGCACCCGATAGAACTCCTAGATCATGTGTGTCATATGGAATCTCGCTTCAATCTGTTTAGAGACAGTGTTAGTTTAGGTGCAAGATTGGTGCATGGTTTGCGTATAATGCACCATAGGCTCAGAAACCATTATGGAAGCACCCGATGATAATCCTAGGTGAAGAGGCTCAAGTGGAAGGTCGGTTCGATCTGTTTGGAGATAGTGCTAATCTTGATGCAAGATAGGTGCACGGTTTGCATGGAACATACCATATGCTAAGAAATCCATTTAGACGCACCCCAATAGAACTCCTAGATGACATGTGTCATAAAGAATCTCGCTTTGGTCTGTTTGGAGACAGAGTTAGTTTTGGTGCAAGATAGGTACACAGTTTGCACCTAATGCATCATAGGCTAAGAAACCATTTTGGATGCACCCGATCATACTCCTAGGTAAAGGGGCTCAAGTGGAAGCTCAGTTTGCTTTGTTTGGAGATAGTGCCAATCTTGATGAAAGATAGGTGCACGAATTGCATCGAACGTACCATATGCTTAGAAATATATTTGGAAGCACCCAATAGAACTCCTAGATGACGTGTGTCACATAGAATCTCACTTTGGTCTCTTTGGAGATAGTGTTAGTTTCGGTGCAAGATAGGTACACGGTTTGTTCCTAATGCACCATAGGCTAAGAAACTATTTTGGACGCACGCGATGGTACTCCTTGGTGAAGAGGCTCATGTGGAACCTTGGTTGTCTGTTTGGAGATAGTTCTAATCTTGATGCAAGATAGGTGCACGGTTTGCATGGTACATACAATATGCTCAGAAATCAATTTGGCCACACCCGATGGAACTGTAGATGCACCCGATGGAATTACTAGATGAATTGTATCATATGGAATCTTGCTTCAGTCAAGTTGGAGATAGTATTAGTTTCGGTGCAAGATAGGTGCATGGTTTGTGCCCAGTGCAGCATATGGTCAGAAACCATTGTGGAAGTTCACGATGGTACGCCTAGGTGAGGAGGCTCAAGTAAAAGCTCGGTTCGGTCTGTTTGGAGATAGTGCTAATCTTGATGAAAGATAGGTGTATGGTTTGCATGGAACGCACCATATTCTCGGAAATCAATTTGGACGCACCCGATAGAACTCCTAGATCATGTGTGTCATATGGAATCTTGCTTCAATCTGTTTGGAGACTTATAAGAACGAGGGTGTCACGATCTTTTTGGTGGAGATGGATAACTTCGATTTAGTGGAAGGAGACGACGTTCACGATCCGACTACAACCATCCAAGGATGATGCGCCTTAGCAACCGATACACCGACTCCAAGGATCGTTGCGTTCTTGTGGTGCGCGACCCGGCCACGAGGGTCCTGCAAGCAATCGAAGAACAAGCAAGAACACAATGAACTATCACAATTGCAATATATATATATTGAGCTTTCATTCTGAAATCACAAGATGGTGGGGTTCCGTTTACAATCAGACGGGCGGTTTATCCAACACGCGCGCTGAAAGGCGATAGCAAATGTCTAACTCGATTAAACAAAACCCAAATTGTTGTGGTGGCATGTAGGAGCAATGAATACAAGAGAGAGCAAAGCTAGGCGGCACTCTCGACACTCTAAAAATAACAGAGAAATAAAGGCAACCATTGCTTGGTTGCATGAGATCCTTATTGACCGAAACATGAGATCATTATTGACCGAAGCATGCTCTAAAAGTAGGTATCCGAAGAAAAGGTCCGTGGAGTTATTAGACAATTGCGGCCGCCTCATAGCTGCTGTGAACTTGAATTGAGATCCATCTAAAAATATACTTGACGAGTTTTCCATCAAGTGCTTGCATGCTTAAAATGGACTCTGTATGAAGTCATGGCGGTTGTTGTAAGTTGGTGCTGTCTTGCTGTCCAAATCCAGCCTACGCCAATCCCCTATGCTTCTGGTCCTCTCCATCATTCCTAAGCAAAACAAGAGTGCACGTGTCTCCATTGTCTAAATATGATGGACAAGAGTTTAAGAATAAACTTACTTGATGGTTCAGTTGACGGGCACGGGCACGAGTAAGAGGGCCAAGTGGTGTTGGCGATGGTGTGGGTGTAGGTGTGGATGTATAGATGGTGCTGATGTCCTCGTCATCCTCCCCTTCTTGCATTTGAGTCGACGACTCAAGCTCATCTCCCTCACCCAAATATGGCTTCAAATCTGCAATGTTAAATGTGGGACTAACCCCAAAATCTGCAGGAAGATCAAGCTTATATGCATTCTCATTAATTTGTTGTAGCACTTTAAATGGTCCAGGAGCTCTAGGCATCAATTTAGATTTTCTCAACTCAGGAACATCAACACCAGCGATACATCCTCTCCTACATCCTCTCCGACACAACCTATAGCTGGTCCTACATCCTCTCCGACACAACCTATAGCTGGTCCTCTTACTCGTGCTCGTGCCCGTCAACTCAACCTTCAAGTAAGTTCAGTTTTAAACTCTTGTCAATCATATTTAGACAATGGAGACACGTGCACTTTCGTGTTGCTCAGGAATAATGGACAAGATCAGCAAGGGAAGGTTCAACTGCATTCAGAATTTGAGGCAACACCAACTTCAAGGGCTGATTGCATATGGGAAGAGTGATAACTTAACAAAGGTGATTGGAGATTAGGTCCAAGCCTCCACAACATCCTCTATCAAGTTACCACGTCGCTTCTAAAGCAAGGAAACAAAGAGTCCAAACCCAACACGTTTTGGGAGTTGGATTCGGACTGGAAAATAACTCTAACTTGTATGGATCACCACGGCGTCATATGGACTCCAACTGGGACGTTCCTATACTTGTTGGAAAGCTCATGAAGTCTACTTTCCAATGGGTCCAACTACATATCTATGCAGCTTATGAGTCGGGCGCAGTCCTTGTTTTTGTGCCGACACCTTTTTCTGTTTTGTTGCTGCGTCACCCTATTTTGGACCAATGGCCTATGTATCAAGTTGAGTCCATTATCCCCTATGCTTTTGGTCGTCCTCCCCTCTATTTATTTACATCTAGAGCCGCCATGAACAACTGGGTTTTGTTTAGATCAAGTTTAGCCTTCGCTACTTGCTTGTAGGCGCGCGTGCAGGATCAGCCGCCCGTCTCCTTGTCTTCGGAACCCCATTGTCGATTCAGATTCAGTTTGAAACCTTCAATTCATCTTGCAAATTCAGTGCTTGTTTCCTCGTTCTTACTAGTTCTTCGATTGCTTGCAGGACGGGAGCCCTAGGGGCTGGTTGTCGCGCTCCACAAGATCGTGACGGCTGTTGGACGTGGTGTATCGGTTGCTAAGGCGCGGTCTTGAGGGCTGTAGTCGGGCCGTGAACGTCATCTCCATCCACTAATCGAGTTATCTAGCGCCTCTCATCGAAAGATCAGGCCAAAAACCCTAGCGGGTTCGCATCAGTTGGTAATCAGAGCAAGGTTCTTCGGTGAGAGACTTCTAATCCTTTGCTGTTTTTAATTAATTTCCTATAGTCCAGAAAAGCCAAAAAAAATATAGTAGATTAGTTTTTCCATAATCCTATTAAACCTTTGTGCCTTGGCTGGTACCGTTTTAGTTAGGGCTTGTTGAATTTGCGTTGCTTCGGTTTGTGTCGAGTTGCTGGTCTTAGTGTCTAGTCCTTTAGAGTTTCGAGTTCTTGTCACCATCTATACACAGCCGAGTATTACCATATCTTCTCTCTGTCGAATCTGTTGTGAAGTTCGAATTGAACTGTGATCCAAAAAGAAAGATAACTCCATACTTGTTCGGCCTTACTCTAGAGAGAGAGAGAGAGAGTGTAGCGAATTGCTCTTTTGTATTCCTTTGTTCATTAATCAGTTTTTGAGGTTGCCCAAAAAAAAGAGAAAAAAAAGAAAAGAGAAAAGATTCAAAAGAAAAAAAAGGGGCTGTTTTTCATATTGATTTTAGGTTTCTTCCACCTTGTTTTCGGGGGTGTGCTGTGGTTTTCCTTTGTGTCCAGGCTCGCGTCTCTAGCACGGTCTAGCCTAGGACCAGCACAGTACCATCGTCGAACGCTTATTCAGCTCGCTTTTATAACTAACGTGGTGCTAGTTCGTTCCTTGTTTCAGCCCACCTATAGTTCCACATACTCTACAGCTTGACAGGTCTTGTGCTGCAGCACCGATACACTTCATCCATTGCTGTACACTTGTTGGCAGACGACCCCTCCTGTCAAGCAAGGTAAGAATTGGTAAGAACTTGTGTTACAGGTTGAGTGTGAGCGACTTGCTGTAGCTACATCCTAGTAGTTGTAGGGCTTTTATTTCTTCACTTGCCTTTTTGTTGTCTTTGTCTTTGAACCATGCCAGGGGCAGATGATGGTAACGAAACACCACTTACACCTCGCACTAAGGGCATCATACAACATTTTGAAAGGAAAGTGAAGCTGCACACAGAGGGACTTGATAACGACTTGCAGGTGACGAATGAAAAGCTGGGGCAGTTGGAGGCTACGCAGATTGCCACAAACAACAAGCTCACAAGTTTGGAGGAATCCGTTGCTAGTGTGGACAAAAGCCTTGCTGCTCTCCTAAGGCGATTTGATGCTTTCCACACCGAAGATAAAGAGAAGCATAAAGAAGAAAAGGAGGGAGATCGAGAGCACGGTAGTCATGAAGATGACTACACTGGTGATACTGAACATGATGATCAAGACACTCGTGATCGACGTCCCTCGCACTAAGGGCATCATACAACATTTTGAAAGGAAAGTGAAGCTGCACACAGAGGGACTTGATAACGACTTGCAGGTGACGAATGAAAAGCTGGGGCAGTTGGAGGCTACGCAGATTGCCACAAACAACAAGCTCACAAGTTTGGAGGAATCCGTTGCTAGTGTGGACAAAAGCCTTGCTGCTCTCCTAAGGCGATTTGATGCTTTCCACACCGAAGATAAAGAGAAGCATAAAGAAGAAAAGGAGGGAGATCGAGAGCACGGTAGTCATGAAGATGACTACACTGGTGATACTGAACATGATGATCAAGACACTCGTGATCGACGTCGCCTTCGTCACAACCGTAGAGGTATGGGTGGCAACCGCCGACGCGAGGTACCCAATAATGATGATGCTTTCAGTAAGATTAAATTTAAGATACCCCCTTTTGATGGTAAATATGACCCTGATGCTTACATCACTTGGGAGATTGCTGTTGATCAAAAGTTTGCATGTCATGAATTTCCTGAGACTACACGTGTTAGGGCTGCTACTAGTGAGTTTACAGATTTTGCTTCTGTTTGGTGGATAGAATATGGAAAGAAAAATCCTAATAACTTACCTAGAACTTGGGATGCGCTGAAAAGGGCCATGAGAGCTAGATTTGTTCCATCTTACTATGCGCGTGATATGATAAATAAGTTGCAGCAGTTAAGACAAGGTGCTAAAAGTGTAGAAGAATATTATCAGGAATTACAAACGGGTATGTTGCGTTGTAACCTAGAGGAGGATGAGGAACCGGCTATGGCTAGATTTTTGGGTGGGTTAAATCGGGAAATTCAGGACATCCTCGCTTACAAAGAATACAATAATGTAACCCGTTTGTTTCATCTTGCTTGTAAAGCTGAAAGGGAAGTGCAGGGACGACGTGCTAGCGCAAGGAGTAATATTTCTGCAGGGAAGGCTAATTCATGGCAGCAACACATGGCTTCAACTCCATCTACACGTATTTCTACTCCATCATCTAGTGACAAGGCTTGAGCTGCCCCCACCAATTCAGTTGCGAAGACGATGCAAAAGCCTGCTGCGAGTACTTCATCCGTGGCATCGACGGGTAGAACAAGCAACATACAATGTCATCGGTGCAAGGGATATGGGCACATGATGCGTGACTGCCCAAACAAGCGAGTTATGATTGTCAGGGATGATGGTGAGTACTCATCTGCTAGTGATTTTGATGAGGATACACTTGCACTGCTTGCGACTGACCATGCAGGTAATGAAGATCAAATAGAAGAACATATTAATGCAGGTGAAGCGGACCACTATGAGAGCTTGATCGTGCAGCGAGTGCTTAGTGCACAAATGGAGATGGCGGAACAAAATCAGCGACACATTTTATTCCAAACAAAGTGTGTCATCAAAGAGCGTTCTTGTCGCATGATCATTGATGGAGGTAGCTGCAACAACTTGGCAAGCAGCGATATGGTGCAGAAGCTTGCCCTCAACACCAAACCACACCCGCATCCCTACTACATCCAATGGTTGAACAACAGTGGTAAGGCAAAGGTAACTAGACTTGTGAGAATTAATTTTTCCATCGGATCCTACAAAGATATTGTTGAATGTGATGTTGTGCCTATGCAAGCTTGTAACATTCTGCTAGGTAGACCTTGGCAATTTGATAGAGATTCTATGCATCATGGTAGATCAAATCAGTATTCTTTTCTATACCATGATCGCAAAATTGTGTTGCATCCTATGTCCCCTGAAACTATTATGCAAACTAATGTTGCTAGGGCTACTAAATC